>NC_079173.1:30016589-30139089 GCF_947568905.1 Ostrea edulis
CGGACATTAAAAGTTTACTCCACCAACCATTTCTTTGAAGAGTGTCAAGGGCTTCTTTTAAGTCTATAAAAGCACCCCAAAAAAAGTTTTTTCCTTTATTTCATCAATGTGGGGGATGGAAAAAGTAAAGTAAAATAGTGGGCGGTATGTAGAACAACAGAAAATAGTTTTGTATTACTATAGTAATTATTTAAATTGATTTCCAACCATATTGTCTCAATGTTGCTAATTTCCAAATCCTTTCTGGTTTATAGGATACATGTATGTTATTTGAAAAGTAAATAGTTAATCCACCACCTGCCTCATGTTGCCTATCTATAACCATCTATTTGCAAATCAGAATCGCTAATTTAATCATTTAAAAATAATTCAGTCCCAATACATCCATAGATCTAGATCATTCACGGTGCAGAATTCATCTAATTCTGGAAGAAGATAACGAACATTTAGATTTTCAAAACACACACCTTTTTTAACAATCCCAAATTCAGGGTTAACTGTAAAACAGTTACTTGTTGTGTCGGTACTTAAAGCTGACATGAATTAATAAATACGTACACCTTTCTCATCTTATCCGCCATATTTCTTTCAGGTAGCCTAATTTACTCTACCCGTATATACCCCAAATGTGATTGTCACACCTGAGTGATTTTTCTAGGTGGACTCGACCAGTGCACATCTCCGATAGTAATATATAGGGAATGAGAAACAAATAAAATAACATTTTAAAACATTATGCTTTGCTCAAAATTACAAAATATTGATTGTATACTAATGCAACATTCTGGAAGTTTAGATAAGTTAGACAAAAATGCCAAAAAAAAGAAAAAAAAAGCTTTTCTTGCTTACTTGTAAGTGCATTCAAGTATTTGCATTTTCTAATAAAATAAATGCGGATAAATCATTTGTCAATTACATACTGATAGAATGGAATAGGCAAAGAGCATAAAATATATTATTTATATCAATTCTTGCAAAATAAAGGTGCATGCCATATGCATAATATGCAATGCACAAGGCATAATCGCCAAAAAAGTATCAAATACGGGCGTCTATTCAACAGGTATCGGAGATGTGCACTTACCGAAAATATTAGATTCTCTTTATTCTGATAAATCCACGAAACAAAATGATAAACTCCATTTTTATCTCGTTAGAACTTTACAACACGTTCTCATTCCATTATACAGACTGCGACACACTTCACTCGTGCCAAACAGTGTGTCTTCAATCAGGGGAGATGTCAGAGTCGAAAAATTTTCCTGTATTGAATGCTTGTCTGGTCGAGGTTTTGCAGTTTATAGAAATGGTGAATCTAATATCTGGTTGGGTATATTGCGTGCACAATTCAAAATTTCTCGATGATCATATACAAACTTGGATATACAAATAAGGGAATAATGATCGAAAATATACATCTGTGTGCAAATGCGTGTACTACATTTGCAATCCATAATAAACAGTTCATTACACAAAGACACATATGAAAGGAAATTTATAAACGAAAATATAATTTTGTTGTCTCTTTTGGAACCACATAATTATTTACGGTCTCTGTATGTCCATATTCATTGAGAGAGAGAGAGAGAGAGAGAGAGAGAGAGAGAGAGAGACCGTCCTACTTCGATTTATAATATATCATTTCACAGAAGGAAAGAAAATTGATCACTTATATAAATGTAGGCTTTCAAGCATTAAAAATTTCCAGCTATTTAAAATTTTGTGATTGACAATATATTGGAAACTTACAGGAGTTGATGCTTATAATTGAATTCATTACAAATTCATAAAAAAAAAAAATTAATTTGAACTGTGCATGTAGAAAATACTGACTTTGTATGTTAGAATAACGGGAAAAAAGTAAATTGTAAAAAAAAAAGTGGGGAAAGCAGACCAGCCTTCCTGCCCACCCCAACCCCCTGTTTTCGTGCCTGAAACAACATATCAATTCGTGTTGAAAGAAAGGTGCATATCTACATTTCATTAAATTCCAAAGGAGCTCGAATTTATGTGTTCCCCTATTAATTATTTTGTATGCGAGATTCGTTCCCAAATTTAGAATCATGCTTTCAGTCAGAGCAGAAATGAATTCATGTTGAAGTATATCTAGTTTAAATGCAAATGTTGGGTTCCTTCTTTTAATTTCATCAGACTCATTAGAAACCCCTCTCCCAAACTATGCAGCTTTGTTTTTATTGATATCTAAATCGGTATAAATGAATCCGGATATAAATTATATAACGTTTTTTCGTGATCATATAGATATTGATACTGATAATGAAAAAAAGAAAATGTTTATACTCTTGCCTTCTGCATATCCTACTAATGCATTACAGTATATTGACATTGTATGATATCAAATAAAAGCTCAACACGAATTTTACTGATTTATGCATACTAACATCTTATCGAATACATTTGAATTTGAAATTTCTACGTACAGCGGTATGGCCATTGCGCCAGATCTACGAAATGAAAATATTTATGAATAAATTACACTCAAGCCTCAAAGTAATCATTATGGCATGTTACAGAAACGTTAAAACACACAAATGCTATAGTCCTGCAATGTATGCATGCGATTTTTCTGAATACATGTATTTATGTATTCATGAATGAAGTTCCTACGCTTGAAAATATCTTGGTCTTTATGCATTTTGTTTTGTGATTTTGGTTTACCATTCCTTACACTGTGTAAATGAAGGAAAACTTGGTAAAGGATGCAATTCTACATGCACCATACAATTAGTATACATGCATGTGTTGCAAAACAAAATGTACATGTAATAACCAGACATGTATCGTCATTTTTCATGGGGGAGGGGGGTACAACAGGGGAAAAAATGGAAAATTGGATTCTTCAAAATTTCTTGCCATTCAAAATAATAATTAAAAAAGATGAACGAAAACAGCAATAAAATAAAACAATTCACCCAAACAAACCAAGATGTTTTGTCCGATGTTCAAAGTCCTAATGTGGGGTGAAGGGTTAAAGAGTCTTTTACTTTGACTACCTCTATAATTCCCCCCCCCCCCTACACTTCATTTTCTTCAGTCGTTGGGGGTCGGATGGGGTGGTTAGAGTCCTCTACTATGAGTGCCTCATATCTTCATTTTCTTAATTGGTGGTGGTGTATGTCTTCTACTATTATATCAGAACTTTCAAGCTGGGGTAAGTGGGGGAGGGGTTGTCACTCAATGTATCTTTTATTTGCATTACAAACTAACAAAAAATGGATATTGTTATTAAAGGTGGGTGACAGACACTCTTGTCCTCTCCCCCTTGATGTTTGATAACGACGCATAATATGATAAACTCGATTATTACATTTTGCATTAGTACAATTTGCGTCGAGTTCGACGCAGAATGTAATAACGCAAAATGGCATAGATATATAAGATCTATTGAGCGCCAAATTAGCATAAAATGAATTGAAAATGACATTATTTAAAAATATGTTTAATTTTTAATTAATGCGTGCTTTAATTAAATGAATCAAATAAATCTGTATTATCAATTAATGAGAGCAATATTGAGTTACTAGTACTGTTCTCTTTTTATTGAATTAACGATATCATTTGTCTTAATAAGAGCACGATTATTACAAGATCATCGGTTCTCTTTCTCTCTCGTCATTATCTCTCTCGTTGTTATCTCTCTCTCTCTCTCTCTCTCTCTCTCTCTCTCATCCCATACACTCGTACAGTGTTGTATATGCAAATTTATGTACCTAAATGATTTCCTGATTTATAAATCTGCAATACTTTGACCAATAAATCATAAGGATTCATGCACAATACAGGGTAAATATTATACTCTGATACTTCCCCTGATTGAAGATAGCTGATCGGCACGGGCTAAGTGTGTCGCAGTCTGTACAATGGACAATGTTGTTTACTGTTGGAATGCAAATGGAGTTTATCGTTTTGTTTCATGGATAATGCAAATAAAGGGAGTTTTACTACTACTTAGAGTATTTTCTACAAGTGTACACGTACATCTGCGGTCCTTTACAGATATTACGAGTAGGCCCAGGTAAATAGTCGTCCGCATTCGATGCGTTTTCATGGCGAGCATACATGCCATTTTTATAAGTACAGTAGTATTTATGTCTTTGCCTTTTACTTGAAGTAATTGTGAATGGTATAGATTGTATACTCTTTGCTTATTCCATTTTATCAATAGATAAAAGATGAAATATGTCTCCGCATTTTTGTATAGTTTTGACATATTTACTGCAAATGTACGCACGTTCACGTAAAGTAAAGGCATTCTATATATATTTATCCAAATATATATATTTAGAATGATTTACTACTGTATGATATGTTTATTATAATTTTGAGCACTGCGTGGTGTTCCAAAACGTGATTTCATTTCTTGATGTCCTATAAATTAGTATCGGAGATGTACGTGTTACCTGTCGAAGCTACCCGCACAGGTAAATCGAAGACACTGATGTGAAGTGAAGCGTAGCAAAGCTCGTCCCCTTATATACCATGCGAACCCCGATACATATAACAATAGAAATTCCAACTAATATGGCGGATTAGCAGAGAAATATGGCGGACATATAGAATTATACTATATTTATTAATTCATGTCAGCTTTAATGGTTAAATTCACAAGTAGCTAGGTCGTTCATAAATCTTGTATTCATAACTAGATAAATAGATCTTGGTGCAGCTTTGAGGGAATGTACATTGTCAGAAGGTGAACAATTCATCTAGACAGTCGGGCGGTCTAGCGCGCTGTTTGGTCGAGCGGTCTAGCGCGCTGTTTGGTCGGGCGGTCTAGCGCGCTGTTTGGTCGAGCGGTCTAGAGCGTTGATTACATGCTGCTAGGAGATTTGGTTCCGTAGGTCGCGAATAAAACCACGGGTAGGGGTGGAAGTGGGTATCCAAATAAAGTGAAATTTTCTGTGCTTTATATTGAATATTTCTTCACTTCGGGCAGTTAAGTTCATTTAAGAGTTCATTGCTATTTCCGTGCTTCATATCTAAATATCAGTTGTCATGGAAACATACTATATCAAAGAAAGTAATATATCAAGTCAAAATATAATCATTTATTTCACAAAACAAACAAAACTGCAAGGAATCAATAATTATTCCAGTTTTGAAGAAATGTACAATGTAAAAACATATATCTGTAACAAAAAGTAATACTAAATATTAGCTTCTTAGTTATTCATTTTTATAAGTTTGATCAATTCCAATCAACTGCATGTATCACTTTGGGGAAAATATATTTGTATCAGTCATATTATATACTGTAAATTCCTAAATATACACGAGGAATTTATTATCGCGTAATTTCAGAAACATCACTCACGAAAAAATATTTCTCGCTTTTATTTTTATATTGCTTAAATACATGTACATGCAAAAACACTTGATCCACAGAGCACTTGTGAATTTATTATTTTCTCGCGATTTGACGTCCATGATTCATTTTGCGATAATAAGTATTCACGTAAAATAAGGAATCTACAGTAGTATATTGTTGAATATTTGTAAATGCAGTATTTAACTAACATACATGTATAGTTGTATCACAGATAATTGTTTTAAGGGTGGTGAACAAGTTGTCTACACATTGAGAATGGCCTCATGCTTTCCATCATATGAACCCTGGCCAAATAGGTACAGTTTACGAGGCTCCTCCCCAAGCTGTCCATGGAAGACATATACTCCCTCATACATCTCAGCATGCCTGTACAAGAGAAATGTAAAAATTAAGAAACATGCATCAAAATATCCTCTCTACAGAGAATGTGTTCATATTTATTCTTATTGTACATTTATATAGCAACTTATCTATTCAACACAATTACCTTAAAACACGTTACATGTACAACAAACTATAACAAAAAACAAAAAATACAAAAAAAGGACATCAAGTAATACTAAACTGAGGTAACTAAGAGCGGGCAAAACTAAAAATGATTATCTAAGACGCGCTTAAGTTTATGAGGATGAGATTTTTCCCCGTAGCGATTGTGTCTGTAACAGTGTCTGTAATATTTTTCATACATGGACATTATACAAAACAGAACTTGATCAAACCACTGGTGGCCGTATACAGACAAACCTGCATAGACATCATATACCCATATGCCAAATATGGACAGCCCATCCCATCACCAGAGATTGCAGATTGCCTGGCAGGAGCTGTCAGCTTAATTATAATAAAGGCAATGAATGACACATTGGTGGATCTAATGGAGGGATGAAGGTGTTGCAATTTCCCCTTTGGTTGAATATTTTTTCTTTAAAAAGGGTCGTTTTTTGCCATTTTAAGGCCCCTCCCTTTCTTGGGTGGAGAATGTACAAAATTGCCCCCCCCCCCTCCCCCTTTCTTGAGAGGATAATGTACAAAGTTGCCCCCCCCCCCCTTTCTTGGGTGGATAAGGTACAAAGTTGGGTCCCCCCTTTCTTGGGTGGATAAGGTACCAAGTTGGTCCCCTCCCCCATTTCTTGGGTGGATGAGGTACAAAGTTGGGTCTCCCCTCCCCCCTTTCTTGGGTGGATGAGGTACAAAGTTGGGTCCCCCCTTTCTTGGGTGGATAAGGTACAAAGTTGGGTCGCAAACCCTGAACATTTTCTGAGTCCGCCACTGAATAACCTAAGGGTAACCCAAGATTTTCATATAGGTACATGTAATTAGTGGACAGAGATCACTTGTATTTTGACTTGTGGGTAAAATGTGGACAACTTTGACTCTGGGTATAACCTGTGGACATTTTTCAGTTGTGGATAAATTGAGGACAGCTTTTACACTGTGGGTAAACTGGGGGCAGCTTTGACCTTCTACTTTTGATTTGTGGGTAAAGTGTGAACAGCTTTAATTGACATTGCATTTTGATTTGTGGTTGACTGTGGGCAGCTTTGACATTGCATTTTGATTGGTGGTTGACTGTAGGCAGCTTTGACATCCTGGGTAAACTGTAGGCAGCTTTGACTTCTGGGTAAACTGTTGGCAGCTTTGACACTGTGGGTAAACTATGGTTAGCTTTGATCTTGTATTTTGATTTGTGGGTAAACTGTGGGCAACTTTGACCTTGAAATATTAATTTTGTTCCCTTCACCATGTTAATCAGTCTCCATAGTTACAGACTGACTTACTTGGCTGTGAAGTAGACCTTAAGCAGTGTCTTATTGTTACTGATGTAAGTTATGTAACTTCCTTGTTACTGATGTGAGTTATATAACTTACTTCCTGTTACTGATGTGAGTTATGTGACTTTACTGATGTGAGTGATGTGACTTACTTCCTGTTACTGATGTGATTTACTTGGCATTGAAGTAAACCTTCAGTAAAGTCTTGCTGTTACTGATGTGAGTTATGTGACTTACTTCCTGTTATTGATGTGAGTTATGCGACTTACTTCCTGTTACTGATGTGAGTTATGCGACTTACTTCCTGTTATTTGATGTGAGTTGTGCGACTTACTTCCTGTTACTGATGTGAGTTATGCGACCTACTTCCTGTTATTTGATGTGAGTTGTGCGACTTACTTCCTGTTACTGATGTGAGTTATGTGACTTACTTCCTGTTACTGATGTGAGTTATGTGACTTACTTCCTGTTACTGATGTGATTGATGTGACTTACTTCCTTGTTATTGATGTCAGTTATGTAATTTACTTCCTTGTTACTGATGTGAGTTAAGTGACTTACTTGGCTGTGAAGTAAACCTTCAGCAGAGTCTTGCTGTTACTGATGTGAGTTATGTGAGCCTCCAGAGTCCCAGAATTTGGTTCTATGCAGAATGTGTTCTGAGAGCAAGTGTCAGAACAGGTGTCTGTAAGAAAAAGAAGTTACATCAGCAATTTGACAAAATACTAACACTAAGAA
The DNA here is from genome assembly GCF_947568905.1 of Ostrea edulis. Classification (NCBI taxonomy): domain Eukaryota; kingdom Metazoa; phylum Mollusca; class Bivalvia; order Ostreida; family Ostreidae; genus Ostrea; species Ostrea edulis. Next base: position 30,024,450 of record NC_079173.1, read on the forward strand.
TGAAACTATCAACTAAATTGTAACAAATTGTATATAATCTTATTTTATTCTGATTCAAAACAATCTTTTGTCCAATCAGCATCATATTTTGTTCTTGATGGGAGTTTGAATATAACTATTTATTAACCAGATACATGTATTTTTGATAACATTAAAGATTGCAGTGACACAATGTACTGTTTTATGGTAGTGAACATTCAAGGTTACCTATGTTAGAAATCCAGTACGAATGGGAGGCAGTCCTATTGTATATTGTGATCTGTAGCTCTCGTCTCTGACCCACGAGACAAGTACCGAAGTCCAGGGACTCATGGGATAGCTCCATCTGAGGCAGGGAAAGAGTGGCACACAGAGGAATTCTCTACCATAGCAAAAGTGGAAAACATTAATGTTTAATTCTATAAGTTTATGTACAGCATGGGAAACACCATCTCATATATTTTTATCTATAATTCCAATGTTACTTAATATTCAATTGTTTTGATTGGACAAAAATAAAGCTGAACAAGAGTTTATACATCAATAAACCCGAAAATGCGATGAATTCATACACGCCTGAAAACAAATAACATAGTGCGGGGGAAACTATTCAAATTTTTGCAATTGTTAATAAAGTGAATGAATGGGAATTATAAGAATCAAACATTCTTTTTGAAGAATTTATCGATGTGTAAACTGACCGGACATTTTACTCACAAACTTAACATAAAAGTGCTTTGCACTTTTATTCAGTTTGTGAGTATAAAATGTCAGGAGTTTACACATCGATAAATTCTTCAAAAAGAATGTTTAATCCTATATTAATATAATTTATGCAAAAAGTAGAAAACACAATGTTTATTTGACTATAAAACATATACATGTACAAACTTGAAAACACTAAATTTATTACTTCTCTAAAGTGGAAAACACATATATTTACAGGATGAACAACAATATGAGTCTAGAGTATTAGCCAGGAAATTTTACCAACTTGAATTGATTCCTAATCAATCTGTATGAAATTATTCGTGCATGCATTTCTCGTAACTGTATGTATTTCTTCTGTTTGTTGTTTAATGGAGCTACCAGAGTTGTTGTGTGTGTGTTTTAATTCATTGTATTGTATTTATTTCCTCTGTTGTTTAATGGAGTACCTGTGTCGTTGTGTTGTTGAATTCTATAATGAGATTCTCTTGAATTTCTAATTTCCGTTCCTCGGCCGTCATCTTGTCCGAGGTAGCGGTTGACAATCGTGACTCCTCGCTCAGAGGAAGAAGATCTAGACTGGTCTGGAAGGCCACCTGCACCTGTAAGCACGCAACATAGAAATACATTTAAAACATGTGCTGTCTACACTGTCTGTGAACTAGAACTAGAAGACAACCCAAAACACACTAAATAAAATCAACATGACAATTTATTCAACACCATGATATTGGAAAAGCATTTCTGTATGATAATTTTGCCAAGAGAGCCTGATATCAATCTTAGTTCTTACAATGAGGTTATGGTTTGGTCTGAGAGTTTGCATCTGTGTGGCCGTTGTTCTGGTGGAGAGTTCTTCATTGGTGGAAGGGTCCACATCCACCAGCATAAATGGCTTCTTGGTCATCATCCTGAACACTAAGGGAGTCTCCGTGTTATTCGACAGCATAGATGTGTTAATTCTCAAGCTCTCTCTGGACACCTGTTCAACAGACACAAAATCATATTTACTGCACTCGGATTTAATCAAGTTGAACTACAGCATGAACTTAAGCTTGCTGATCAACAGATTTCTCATGTCCAACCCTCATATTTACATATTTCAGTTGTCGTAAATTCATACCTAGCTGTTGTGATGGGATAAATTTGTTCATATCTCTTAAAGTTATTCATAACTTAGTTTCAAAAATACTTTGATTGTTAGTTCTGTATCTATGGAGCGCCAAATTAACATAAACTCAAATAATTGAAGATATCTTCAATTATTTGAAGATATCATCAATTCATTTGATGCGCGCAACAATTGAATTAAAGATCTCTTCAAATAATTAATGATATCTTCAATTCTGAATTATTGCGTGCATTAATTGAATTGATGATAGCATTAATTCTTCAACTGAATTGATGCGCACTTCAATTGAATTAATGATCTCTTCAAATGAATTAATGATATCAACAATTGAATTGATGCGCGCTACAATTCAATTGAAGAGAGCAATAATTGATATATTGCGCGCATTAAATCAATTGATGAGAGCAATAATTGAATTGATGCGCGCATTAATTCATTTAATGAGAGCAATAATTGATTTAATCCGCGCATTAATTCAATTATTGCTCTCTTCAATGTGAATTAATGATATCTTTAATTCATTTGAAGAGAGCAATAATTCTTTTAGAGAAAGCAACTATATAATTAAAGATATCTTCAATTCAACATATCCACAATTGAATTAATGATATCTTTAATTGAATTGTTGCTCTCTTTAAAAGAATTGATGCGCGCATTAATTCCTTATACAAAAGCATTGTAAATGATTTAAAGATATCTTCAATTGAATTAAAGAGATCATCAAATTATTTAAACCGAGCTCTAAATTAATTATTGCGAGCAATATTTCTACTAAATTGATGCTCTCATCAAATGAATTAAAGAGAGCAATAATTGAATTAATGCACGCATTAAATCTATCATTGCTCTCATTAATTGAATTAATGCGCGCATCAATTGAATTGAAGAGAGCAATAATTGAATTAATGCGCGCATTAAATCAATTATTGCTCTCATTAATTCAATTGATGCGCGCATTAATTCAACTGATGACAGCAATAATTGAATTGTAGCACCCATTAATTCATTTGATGAGAGCAATAATTGATTTAATGCACGCATTAATTCAATTAAAGACAGCAATAATTGAATTGATGATATCTTCAAATAATTGAAGATATCTTCAATTATTTGAGTTTATGTTAATTTGGCGCTCCATATGTATCAGCTGATATATTAGGAATTCGAAGAAATGTCAACTTTCATGTTAAATTATACCATATGACCTCTGAACTTAAAAGCTGTCAATCATAGGTTAGTCTTTCTGCTATAAATGATTAAATTTCAGTAAAACCATAAGCTTTCATAAATAATTTTCAAAATGCTGATTCTGATACACTTGTAGAAGGGGAGAACTATTACATGTATTGAAACACTCGGGTGAAAATTTTCCCACACTTCGTTTATTCTCTGGACAAAAGCATGCAGGTTTTGATAATCCACATTCTCTGGACATGTAAACAGGCAACCTTTATGTGATGTATCCTCACGAACTTGTAATCTCGTGAATTTAAACCAAAATAAAAGTCTTGCAAATAAAACTGGACCTGTAGTACTGGGATGGTAGAGTAACTCACCTGTCCTCCCGCCTGCAGCAGATCACTCATGGCAGATCTGTACCTCATGCCCTCATCGTCATGACACTCGATAGTCAAACTAAAATCACACCGAAAAAGATAAAAAATAATTCACTTCAAATTCCATTACAGATCGACAAGTGATGAAGATTACAGTAGTTCCTCCATGATTTTGGACACTAAAATCCATTGTCTCAGTAAATGGAGTGTCGGGAGACCTGTATAATCTACGTGTACAATGTATTTATCTACAGGGAGCATTAAGGTAGTACTCTACATCGTCATAATGGCTGACTTCCTTTAAAAACATGGATGACAAAATCGATATCAGCAATATTTGACTTTTCCTTTTCCATTTAAATACCTAGCCGAGTAGCTCAGTAGGTTAGAATACCGACTGCTGAACTGTAGGTCGCAGGTTCGAGTCCAGCAGGGGTTTTAAATTTTTTTCAAATTACCTTCTACTAAAACTGTATTTTTTGACAAAATAAAGTAAATTTTCAAATTTTCAAATTCAAAATATTTTTGTACATATCCTACACTTTTCATCTACATCAAATTTCTCTGGTGTAGCATACCTCCTTAAGCTGGTTTTAAATACAACTCAGAATAATTTTCAACAACTTTGAGTTAGTACAGTAAAAGTGTTTATTTACACATAAATTTTCCCCACGCATATATAGTTATAAATATTTGAATGATATGATATATATTATGTTCAGTTACCACATATCCCCCATGGAAAAACGCTTACTTAACCACCAGCACTTTTACAGTACTTGACCAAACATGGTTCAGGAAAATCTTTAAATCAATATACATCATCGTGTAGATACTTACAGGGCTGGTTTGATGTGGGCCATCATTTCTAGTTTGAGTGGTTCCACGCTGTACCCCTGGTCTCGCTCCACCTTACCCTCCACACAACCACCCTAAAGAATTCCATTCACAAATTGATTATATAGCAAAGCACAATGAGAAATAAAATAAAGATTTTCAAAATTTAGAAGAAAAAAAATATGATATTGATACATGTAGGAAACTGCATTTTACCTTATCCAAGCTCATGTATCCAAGAGCAAATCCCTCGCAGTCCATATCTTTGACCACCTCCTCTGTTGGGAATGGAGTGAAGGTGAAATTGACATTGGCGTGACCTCGGGCGGGGATCACCTGAATGAAGAAGTGTGAGCAGTGATGATTGATTTCCAGGGTATATTTCCTGTCTGCAGTTTTGTCTGACACATGCTCTAACCGTTTTATGCATGAATTCTCACTCTTGTCGAGTCTTAACAATGCCATATATACCATTGTCTCATTGCTTGGAAAAGGCACAAAACCACAACAACATATGTATCATGACAATGATCTCTTTGGTGGGACTTTAATCAGGAGTCATGAAGTTTAATTGGGAGTCATAATCCTTAGAGGAATTTTAATTGGGAGTCATGGTCTTTGTTAGGACTTTGATTAACCTTTGACCTTGATTGATTGATAGCATATCTGTTTAATGTCCCCCTCAAGAATCTTTCACTCATATGGAGACGTCAACATTCCCGGCAAAGGGCTGCAAAATTTAGGCCTATGCTCGGCGCTTAAAGTCTTTGAGCAGGACTGGATCTTTATCGTGCCACACCTGCTGTGACACAGGGCCTCGGTTTTGCTGTCTCATCCGAAGGACAGCTCCATTTAGTCGCTTCTTATGACAAGTAAGGGGTACTGAGGACCTATTCTAACCCGGATCCCCAGCTGTTTAGTTTTACCAATGTATAGATACTTACCAACTGTCTAGTTTTAACACTGTATAGATACTTACCAACTGTCTAGTTTTAACACTGTATAGATACTTACCAACTGTCTAGTTTTAACACTGTATAGATACTTACCAACTGTCTAGTTTTAACACTGTAGGGACTAACACCTGGGACCCCCTCATGAGCCTGGCAGAACAGGGAGATGATAGGAAGTCTCTTGGCCATTAGCTCTGCCTCTGTTGGGATGGCCTGAGATGTTTTGGTGCTGTACTGTGTACGGGTGGATCCTGCTGAGGTGGAGGGTGAGTTCGGTAAGAAGTCCGAAGGTTGTCTTCTTACAGGAACTGGAACTGTAAGTTACATTGTATATTACCTCATTAATATGCCAGAGATTAGCTCATTAATATGCCAGAGATGATTAACTTATTTAATATGCCAGAGACAGAATTTATGATCAATATTAACACAAGTAATTTATGTGTGGGGAATATTTACACTGTAATTCCGTGGTCATACAATAAGCTCGTAAATTTCCCCCACATGTACAGGTATAAATATCTGATATAATATTAATAATATATCATATTCAGTCAACACATATTTTTTCCCACGCATAAGGTTGGACATGGAAAAACGTGTACTTGACCCCCAGCATATATAACCACTCTTACAGTACACCGAACACAGAAAAGTGGACTGGCTGTAATAACTTGGTGATTAAGGTACTTGATCTGCAACCAAGAGGTCAAGCTTTAATTCTCGACCCCAATATCATGTCAAATCTAAGACATTTAATTAACATGGGTATAGTAACTATTCCTTCACAAACTGCCCTGGATTAGAGTGGACAGTCACAGGTCTTTCTGATATGACCTTCAAAATGGAGGTCCCGTGTAACAGTTAAGGCATTTATATGATAAAGAACCCTCACTGCTACAGCCCTGGGAAACATGCATAGGTTAAGATTAGTGGCATATCACCTGAAGCTGATGTTTCTACGAATGAACAAGATGTGTTTGTGAAACACTGATCTCTGGTTACAACAAAGTGGAACCAGGTCAAAGGTCAATGTTAAGGTCACAAGGTCAAAGATTTTGGTCTTGCCACAAAAAATACACATACCAAATATAAATTTCTTCCTTTTATGGTGTAAAAGATATGAAAAGGTTAAAAGTTTTTGCCACAGACAGATGGATTGACAGGCCAAAAACTATACATCCCCAAACCTTCAATTCCAGGGGCATAATATTCTTAAATAGTATGACAAACAAACAAAGAAATAGAAAAGTGAAAGGTAATATATTACATACATTTACACAACATCCCACACAAACATGCTCTGGGTTAGTAGACACTCATGCACTGAACACAATCTGTGAGATTAGTAGCTTTACTGAATATCACATGAACAAAAGCATGCAAGGATTTTTAATGGAATCTAGTGAGAGAACCTACTATTTTTTCCTAATATTTTTAAGGTCACCTTGATGCACATGAATAATTTTGCATATATGCTGCAATGAACAAAATGAAAGATTGCAAAATTGCAAATTTAATGCTGATGAAAATCTGACAATACAAGATCATGAAAATGGGCTCAAAGAATGGATGTAATTTGCAGTAATCAGCTGATAGACTTCTCCCTGTCCTTTTATATCCATAATACTGATTATTTGGGGGATTAGATTGGGTGGTGGTACTGATATTGGCTAGTACTGTAAATTTATGGTTTTACATATATGTACTTAATGGGCTCACATAATGTAGATTCCTAATAATACACAAGGGATTTAGTTTTGCTTTCATCTGCATATTACTGAAATGTAAGAACTCTTGAAAAATTCATTTTTTAATGATCTGATGTCTTCCAGTCATATCAAAAGTACCTCTTTTTCTTGCATTTACCCCTTTTCTCTCCCCTCCCCCCTTCCTCTTCTCCCTCCGTATTTCCTATCCCTTCCCTTTCCTCTCTCCTATTCCCTCCCTTTCTTTCTCATATTTCTTCCCTTTCCTCTCTCTTATCTCCCCTTTCCTCTCTCCTATTGCCTCCCTTTCCTCTCTCTTATTCTCTCCCTTTCATCTCCTATTCATTTCCTTCCTTCTATCCTCTTCTTTCCCTTTCCTCTCTCTCATACTCCCTTTCCTCTCTCTTATTCTCTCCCTTTCCTCTCTCTTATTCTCTCCCTTTCCTCTCTCCTATTCCCTCACTTTCCTCTCTCTTATTCCCCTTTTCCTCTCACATATCCCCCTTTCCTCTCTCTCATACCCCCTTTCCTCTATCTTATTCCTTTCCTTTCCTCTCTTCTCTTCCCTACCTTCCTTCTCTCATACCCCCTTCACTCTCTTATTCTCTCCCTTTCCTCTCCTATACCTTTCCTTCCCTCTATCCTCTTCTTTCCCTTTCCTCTCTCTCATACACCCTTTCCTCTCCCTTATTCTCTCCCTTTCCTCTCTCTTATTCCTTTCCTCCCCTATTCCCTCACTTTCCTCTCTCTTATTCCCCTTTTCCTCCCACATATCCCCTTCCCTCTCTCCTGATTCCTTCACTTACCTCTCTTCTCTTCCCTACCTTCCCTCTCTCTTATTCCTTTCCTTCCTTCTCATACCCCCTTCCCTCTCTCTTATCCCCCTCCCCTCTCTCTCATTCCCTCCCTTTCCTATTCCTTCCCTTTCCTCTCTTCTATTCGTTGTCTTTCCTCTCTCCTAGCCCTTCTCTTTCCTCTCTTTATTCCTTTCATTCTTTTCTAACTTCCCTCCCTCCCCTTGGCCTATCCCCCCTTTCCTGATCCACTTCCTTTCACCCAGTCGATCCCCTCATTAAATGTACAATAATGAAAGTGCATGCAATAAAAGTATAATCAAAATAAAATCTGTATACAATATCAGTAGGTGGAAAACAGATTAGTATGGAATATAATTAGTAGTGCCCAGCATTGACACTGTCGATACACACTTACCAGCCATACGGTCACCTGGATACAAAAGTTACATACAGAACATTTAGACATTCATTCCCAAAGCCATACAGGGTATTACAAAAGCTAAGCAGGGTTTCTAATTTTGAGTTTATTTTACTGCTTAAATTTTACATGGTGTTATTTAAAAAAGATGTTAGAAATACCATAAATCTATTATTTATTTTTGCTTTAGATAAAATTTAAGCAATTTTGTAAGTTTATTGATTACTGTAAAATTCCTGAAATGAATTTGGTATAACGTACATTCAAAACATCTTTTAGGAACAATGTTTTGCAACTTAAAAATTAAATCTAAAGCATTTCTGATCCAATGTCGCAAAAATAAACAATGTAAAAATTCAGATTCCCGAAATTACATCACTGAAAAATCAATGCTATTGAGATGGGTTTTTTTTTCTAAGATATTAGTTATTAATTTTGTTAATCATTTGTCATCTTTCTTCCCAAGATTATGATAATAAACCCTCCTCCTGCAATATTACACATGTATCAAAGCATTTACTATAATTGGACACATGCCAGATCATCATATTCATTGTACTCATGTATTTTAAGTTTTCGTTTATAAACGATAAAAAATTCTAATTCTAATTGATGAAGCATGTTTTCACATCTAGCCAATAATATATAGCCAATACACATCAACATTGTAGTAGGCAGAACACACCTTCCCAGGGGGGTACAATTTCCTTGCCCGTGTTGTCCAGCCTGGGGAAGGCCTCACCATAGGTCACAATTAAGTCCACGGTCTTTTTGTCATCTTTCTCTACGTTAAATATATTCCAATCCAAGCGCAAATCTGCAGTAAAATCAATATCATATATAAAGTAACATGAAATACTGTAACAGCAAAAATTAATTAATCTATATTACGTAGCTAACGAGCCATGAAAATATCAGTACTGTTATATATGTACATATTTATGTTGTGCAAATTATGTACAAACTTACAAACATAGATTTCAAGGGATTAAGAAAACCTTAATCTACTTTGTAGGAAAAAAAACATATGATCAATAAATGAAAATTGAAATTGAGTTTGAACCACATCATTCCACAAAATTAGGACAATGTCAGAGAGATTATCAGTTTTACGGTTACGTAAACAACAAATCCTCATGATAAAGTACCAGGGGCATTGATCTTACCAAACGGACTGGTGTTGTTGACCCTCATGGTTCGATTGGTAGGAGCCACACCAGATACATGAGTACCAAACCTAAGTAACATCATATTAAATGTATTATAGTCCAACTGTACATACTAGTAGTCATAGAATTAAATAAATAGTCTGCTATGATACCTGTTTACATTTGTGTAATAAAAATTTTCTATGATTATTATAATAAAACTTTCAAGACTTCATAGTTAATTTTCACACTCAATTTTTACTTGCTGGTTTGACCATGCAGTTCTTTGTTTTTGAATTCAGAATCTAAGTTTTCAATTCTCATAATTTCACAACCACAAATTAAATGAACGTTTTTTTTTTAACCTACAAGACTTACCTGATAATGGGTTTCTGCTCTGGCTGGGCAGCGGTCAGTTGGAACTTAAGTGGACATCCTACAGCAGTCATGCTGATTGGAACGGACAAAGGAGACATATCACCCACCTACAAAACATGGATCAGTTCGAAAGTCTGTGAGAAAATTAACAAGCAGGAAATGGAGAAAACGCCGTAGTCCTACATACAGATGTATATAGAGTTGCAATGATTCACAAACTTTTCGATTTGAATTCATTTCGACCATTTGAATCGTTTGTACCGTATAGCACATTTTTTCCACGGGGTGATAAATTTTGCTTATTCTAGCAGTTAAATAGCTTTCCGCTAAAATTTCACTCGCCAAATATGCATCCAATTGCGACTTTAGTATTTGCAAGAGAGATAACTCTTCCTTATCCACCAAAATCTATTCCGTTAGAATTATAAGCATATACCTTTGAACTATCTTAAATTGCCACATTTTAGGCCGGCAGAAAAAAAACCCTATACGGTATTCCATTCAATTGACAAGATCACTTTAATGAATAGTAACTTTGTTAAGAAATCATGGATGCAATAAATCACATGCCATATGGTAAATTAATATTCCTTTTAATAATAAAAACATAAATTTAGTTTTCATTATCATAATTTCTGGGGGGGGGGGGGGGGGGGGGGAATTGTTTGCACATGTAGAAGTGCAGTTAATATCTTTAGTTGTAAGTTAGTACTTTGACTTCAACTGAACACAGAGTTAAATGCCTGCTTTATTGCTGGGAGCACCAGAATTGTTATTCTGACCTTGACTGTCATGACATCCGAGTATCTTCCCCACATGTCGCAGTAAGCTGTGACATCAATGATTTCTTCTCCAAAGGGTATCAGCGTTCCGGCAGGGGGGCTGGGTACAAAAGCAGCCCCTAGGTTCTGACTCAGCATAACTTGATATGCATCTGAAATATAAAGAAAACTATGAAATGTTGAATGATTTAATGTATACATATGAAAGCCAAGAAGAAACATAATAATTGAACTTCTGCTTCACAATTTGTTTTTTTTTTTGTCCAACAAAAGACACGTACATTACCATATAAGTGGTATTTTTAGTGAGACACAAATTAATGATATGTCCATAAACTATGGGTATATATATATTTAGCAAGAGCTAATTTCAGTGATTTATAACCCAAGAAAGATAGCTATTACCAATATAGAATAAATATTAGCGATATTAAATTTTAGTGACCTCAACACTGTCGCTAATAATGCCAAAATTAAATTCTTGTTAAAAATTCTGCTTATACCATATAATGTCCATGTACACACAGAAGTAGAATGTGGTATTACCGTTAGCTGCCTTGGCAGAAGTCTTTGCCATGGGATCTGCTAGATTCGGTGTTTTCTGTAGGAGGGCCCTTCTCTGTCCGGTGCTCATGTTTCTTTCCGCAGGTTCTTGTGGTGGGGTGGGGGGTTTAGCTGAGAAGTACTCTACACTTATACTGTAGGGAGCAGTGATGGCCGACTCATTTCTGATGTGTAGATATAACTTTGATACGGATCCGATTTTAACTTCACCAAAGTCCAGATGTAGATCATCAGAAAAATTGCTGCAATTAATTCCACGAACATTCTCAGAAACAAACCTCACACACAATGATTAAAAATGTTCACATTAAACAAGCATTCTGAGAGTATTCATGTCCCCTACCAGCACCCCCATTACATGTAATTAACAGATGTAAAAGAGAAATTTATTTACTGAAAAAAGTTTTGCCCAGTCTTTTATTCACCCACTGATAACAAGGGCAAAAGGGGCAGAACACGAAAATTTGCCAGCTAGTAAACAGTATTTTTTAAATGATGTTTATATGGGACGAACTTGGTACCTTGCCGTGTATCCATCCGTCGAGACCCTGAAATTCGTAGACAGACCGCGCACATCAGAGAACAGTCCTAGGTACAGAGGACTCTCCATTCCTTCCACCATACACGGGATACGGAGGTCGGAAAACTCTCCCTGCCATTAAAAACGATCATAACACCATCTATACATAAATAACACATACACGGGATACGGAGGTCGGAAAACTCTCCCTGCCATTAAAAACGATCATAACACCATCTATACATAAATAACACATACACGGGATACGGAGGTCGGAAAACTCTCCCTGCCATTAAAAACGATCATAACACCATCTATACATAAATAACACATACACGGGATACGGAGGTCGGAAAACTCTCCCTGCCATTAAAAACGATCATAACACCATCTATACATAAATAATACATACACGGGATACGGAGGTCGGAAAACTCTCCCTGCCATTAAAATCAATCATAACACCATCTATACATAAATAACAATGCTGCCTGCAGGTTTTGCTTGAAAATCAATGGCCATCTTTCCTTTCTTAAATAGTGTTTTAAGTAAACAAAGTGAATATAGTTTACACGTACTGTATACACTAGATTCTTGTGCAGTATAGAATGTAATTTCATTAATATCTTACCTCTCTGTTAGCCAGAAAGTTGACCGCTATGGCCTTCTCCTCTCTTGGATCCAGCCAACCACTGGAGATGTCCAGGTCCACACTACAATCCATGCTGTGATCGCCCTCCACCTGCCATCAAACACAACATTTATTGACCATCTACAGTATGACTAAATTATGACAAATATCTTATACTGTGCTCCTTATTACGAGAAAGCAACCATTTTCCTAGAGATGAATGACACTCTAATTGAAAGCAACAAGTTACTCAGTTTATTTACAATGATTATATTTTGCAATTTACCAGTGATGCAATGGTTTGTGGCAACTATAATCTTTGTGACCGAGATTATCATAAGCATAAAAGGGACATAACAATAAAGGAATGGTTCATGGCAAGAAATATGAGGTTCGTAAGAACCTCACAAAAATTTCTCAAAAACGAATCAAAGCTGGTTAAAGCGAAGTATGCCCATTAAGTGCTGCGAATCAGAGGACTAGTCCCATTGCTATTAGTCAGTGGCCTGTTATACAAAAGAACTTACAACTAAGACTAAAAATCTTATATAGTTCTGAAAACTTGTCAACTTAATTAATTTTGGGAGATTATACTTACATAAAATAACAAAACTAAGCTCTTCTTATTCACATTAAAATTGCAATGCAATCAACGTGAAGAATAAAATAATTACAAGAGAAGATTTTTGTCGTGGTTGTATTAGTTGTTTTGTAAAACGTGGCCCAGGTGACCTAAATATTGACACTCTGACCGCTGCTATTTTTGCACATGTAATGTTCAGCAGTTACCTGTCCCAGGGAGAACTGGACGGGCAGTAGAGTCTGGTTGATGAGAATGGCCTGGTACTTGACCGGTACTCTCTTGTAAACTTCCTCCATACAGATCTGGCTCGTCAGGAAACACGCTGCGGGGGTCTGCACTTCACCAAAGGCCGCCAGGTTACTGAAAGAAACGACGACTCCAAATAAAGGTACACAAGTGTTATCTGATAATGTTACATTACTGAAGGCAATGTCATATGATGCAAAATAACACAAAGTACATTATATTATCTAATATTATCACATTATTGAAAGCAATGCAGACTCATGCAGCTTCAGAAAATTTACGGCAATTTTTTTTTTTTTTTTTTTTTTTTAGAAATTACTGTCGATCAATTCAAAAACATTGCAGAAAGGTGAAAACTAAAAGCATATAAAATTCATGAATTAACGCAGATCATACTGTGATATGAAATATGATTAGGAGAAAGGAACTGAAAGCAAGAAATTATACACACATTTTGTTTCCATCTTCCACCTGAACTTCAAAGATTGCTTGAAGTGTGTGGACATTAGAGGGCTTGAACTGAATGGTGATCTTCTGCTGCTCCAGAGGCTTCAACTCGCCACCAGATGGCGTGAATGTAAACTCCGACTCCGCCTGTAATATTTAAAACAAACATGAAAAGAAAACTCAACATTTACACACAGCTGCAAACTGTACATAGACCAGTATGAAATAGATACAGGTGTGTTGTTTACAGTAAAATGTGGTTATAGTGGACACGCTTATAACGAATTTACAATTACAGCAAAGTTCATTCTCTGTAGTTATAAAAAATATGATAAACGTATTGGATATATCAAATTACATTTATAACGAATCAAAATTGTTCGCCCCCAGCACTTTACTATAAGCGAGTTTGACTGTATATGTCCTATTAAAAACAATATTCTACAGATTAAATTTTAAGAAAAATACTATAAGTGAGAGTTAATTATACTAATTCATTTCACGTGTACCTCACTTCTTCGGCATATAAAATGTAATATATTTTATATATAAAAACATATATAGTCTACTAGTGTATCACTTTTGTTAACGATGTAGATTATCAATAATTATCATTTTTATGTGATATTTGTTTATATAATATATGACTCTTGATAAAGACACAAGTTGCATCAAAAGTAAAACAACTAATAGTGCCATGGTATATAGAATAGCATTAAAATTTATACCACAAAAGCAAAGAATTTAGTGACTGTAGGGACAAATGACTAGGCCTGACTGAGTTAGATTGTGTCTCTACTATCAACACACCAGTGGCGGGGGACTGACCTACATATCTGAAAATATGTTTTGTTGAAAAATATTATTGTAAGTCTGTTAAGGAGTCTATAAATAATGCATCTGCTTTTTGCAAATATTTGCAAAAGATTGGAAATAAAACAATTGTGTTTGAACTATAATGAGAAGCATGCATGTTTATCTGAGTTATTTGACCTTGACATCCCGTATATAATTGTATAGACTGACCATAGAGTCCTCTGAATCATAGTTCTCAGATACATCTTGGATACTCCAAATTGTCACTATCTGAGAAAGGTTTGACAGAGTGATCTTCCTTGTTGCAGACTCTCCTAGACGCACCAACCCAAAGTCCACGTTTGGCTCCTCCACTGCGATCTCCGGGCCCTGCCAGGATGACAACACATATTATAAGAAAGTAATTCAAAATTGAGAAAACAGAAATTAGAAAAGAGAAGTGTATAGATTCAATCTGAAAATAAATGTTTGTCGTTTGCAATAGTAAAATGTTCCTGACACTCATGTAAAAAGCTGTGATACGTGTAAAAAGCCAGGGTGCATAACTTTTTGCAATTACATGTATTTATATAAAAATTCAAACACAAAATGTGTGCAAGAACTTATGTATAAGTACATTTACTGTTGTTCTATATTATATGTGTGTGTGTGCATATTATATATATATATATATATATATATATATATATATATATATATATATATAAAAGATGAATAACCCATACATTACATGTATAAAACAAAACGATTTCCAAGGAAATAAAAGCAAAATTTTAATAGCTGTATATGTACCTTTGGGACCAATAAACAGTCTTTATATCCTCTTAACCGATAAACAAGTTGATTGTTAGAAATCATTCCAATTTCTATGCGATTGCATGTTTAATGATCCCAAACTTTGTACCAAACACCCTTAGCCCTTCAATGGATGCCAATAATTCTTACCAAAAACGTAACAAGCTGAAGATGTAAATCACAACAGCTAAAACAATTATCAATGGAATCCAGTTTTGAAGCACAAAGAACAATGCAATAGTTGATTGTAATACATGTAGTAATTGAAAATCTACATTACCCACACATTTAAAATAGAAGAGCATCAGAGGTTATATGAAGTTAATAATGACCTTGAACTCTGCTTCCACGTGGAGATGCAGTGGTTCCTCCAGATTCATCACGTAGCAGTAAAGGGTTTTATCCACCTTCCCTGGTTCCGACCCTGTGATACTCAACTCTAGGTCCATGGCCATGCCGGGATCTGCAAAAACACCATGTAGTGTACGTGTAACTATGGCTGCAATGACTTTTTTTAAAAAAAAATAATTTCATAAACAACCTTCATGACTTTCCAGAAAGTAAATGTTTTGAGAGAATAACTCTTAATTTTAATTTGTGACAAAAATGTAAATACTTTGACTCTGAGCATGGCAACATTCAACAGTGGCAACAATGACCTTGACCTTAACAACCACATAGTTTTCATCTTGATCTTTCAGTTCCTAGAGTCTTTTTATAAATTTCCAACAGACCAAGGATACAACTGTTACAGACACACACAATAACAAAGAAAAAGACAGTTTATCATTCACCAATCAAAGTCAGACAATATTTTAAAATGATGTCAGTACCAAGTTCTCCAAATGGTGGTTCCATTTCAATAATTGTCTTCTCATGATGGGGCTGCCATTGAAATGTTACAGTTGACCTGCTGTGGTTTGCCATCTAGATAAAAAAGAATCACGAAAAGAAATAAGTTTACATAAAAAGTGAATACTTAAAAAAAAGTGGGATTATAGATAAATTGCTATAAATTGCTAAAATTGATGTCTGCCATACCAATGCTTTCTATGACACCAAAATTACAGTTTAGTCATTTAGTGTATATCTTACAGTGATGAGTTTCTTTACAGTTTAGTCTTTATGTGTATACTTAGTGATGAGTTTCTTTACAGTTTAGTGTTTGAGTGTATACTTACAGTGATGAGTTTCTTTACAGTTTAGTGTTAGTATAACTTATAGTGATGAGTTTCTTTACAGTTTAGTGTTTGTATAACTTACAGTGACGAGTTTCTTTACAGTTTATTGCTGGTATAAGTTACAGTGACGAGTTACTTTACAGGTTAGTGTTTGTATAACTTACAGTGACTAGTTACTTTACAGTTTAGTGTTTGTATGTATAACTTACAGTGACTAGTTACTTTACAGTTTAGTGTTTGTATAACTTACAGTGATGAGTTTCTTTACAGTTTAGTGTTTGTATAACTTAC
This sequence comes from Ostrea edulis, assembly GCF_947568905.1. Lineage (NCBI taxonomy): Eukaryota > Metazoa > Mollusca > Bivalvia > Ostreida > Ostreidae > Ostrea > Ostrea edulis. The sequence continues at coordinate 30,040,921 of NC_079173.1, forward strand.
AGTGATGAGTTTCTTTACAGTTTAGTGTTTGAGTGTATAACTTACAGTGACTAGTTTCTTTACAGGTTAGTGTTTGTATAACTTACAGTGATTAGTTTCTTTACAGTTTAGTGTTTGTATAACTTGCAGTGACTAGTTACTTAAAAGTTTAGTGTTTGAGTGTATAACTTACAGTGACGAGTTTCTTTACAGTTTATTGTTGGTATAACTTACAGTGATTAGTTTCTTTACAGTTTAGTGTTTGTATAACTTACAGTGACGAGTTTCTTTACAGTTTAGTGTTTGTATAACTTACAGTGACGAGTTTCTTTACAGTTTAGTGTTTGTATAACTTACAGTGACTAGTTTCTTTACAGTTTAGTGTTTGTATAACTTACAGTGATGAGTTTCTTTACAGTTTAGTGTTTGTGTGTATAAGTTACAGTGACGAGTTTCTTTACAGGTTAGTGTTTGTATAACTTACAGTGACTAGTTACTTTACAGTTTAGTGTTTGTTTAAGTTACAGTGACGAGTTTTTTTTACAGTTAAGTGTTTGTATAACTTACAGTGACAAGTTTCTTTACAGTTTAGTGTTTGTGTGTATAACTTACAGTGACGAGTTTCTTTACAGTTGTGCCCAGTAGATGTTGTCCCGGGCTGTACACAGCATAAGGATGCAGCACAACATTCAGAGGAACACTTTTACCCTTGACTTCAATCTCTAGAGCTGTGACATCTTTAAACTGTTTCACTGGTAAAGAGATCAGAATCAAATGATTGGGAGTAATTTTGCATGATTTTAGAATCTTTTAATGTATGTATGTATAGCAACATTCTAGAAGACGAAGAACAGATCATTACTCAAAGTGCTCTGTTGTACACAATTTGATTGATTGATTGATTTAACATTGTTTAACATCCCTTTAAAGAATATTTCACTCATATGGAGATGTCATCATTGCCAGTGAAGGGCTGCAAAATTTAGGCCTACATTTGGCGCTTATGGCCTTTGAGGAGGGATCTTTATCATCCCACACCTGCTATGACACAAGGCCTCAGTTTGTGCGGTCTCATCCAAAGGACCACCCCATTTAGTTGCCTCTTATGACAAGCAAGGGCTACTGAGGACCTATTCTAACCCAGATCCACACGGGATGACAACAGTTTGATAATTAGTGTTTTTTCATACTTCAACACAAACCATACATTAGTGCTCTTTTTTCAGTTCCCACGAACCTAAAAAATTAAGTACTATTACAAGTACACATGCATACTTTCTGTATGGCCAGTATCAGTTTTGATTGAGATCTTTTGCATGTTACTGGCCAATATTAATTACTTTTGATTGAGATCTTATACATTCTTCTGATCAAAATTAATTAGTTTTCATAATTAGGATCTTATACATGACCATTCTCATGGATACCATCATAACATGTATCACATGATCAGAAAATAGCCATCACCGTTCATATGAATATATTTTTGGTATATTACTCAAGGTATAAACGTGGGTGTATCAACTGTGATGCTTCCTGCTGGCGTACTTCATGAAGAACTAACAGAATTTATCTGATATTTACATTTTACTCTCATTGCTGTTGGAATTCCCAGCTGTTGAAATAGACACTACCTATAATATTAAATATCTAGATTCCTACACAGTTAACAATTGCAACATGTTCATGAGGAAATTACTATCATCATGTAAAGATACATGTATCAAAGGCAAAAAAGCACAGGAAATGTAAATATTCAAAGATGTATGCTCCTGAGGTTTAATAGCACAACAAACTGCACAAATACATGTATGTCCTATGCATTTTATTTGTGCTTAATATCTGAATTTTGAAAACAATTTTCTCTTTCATAATGTTTCCTCATCATTAACGAAATATTAAGTGTCAAAAAAAAAAGCAGCAAATTCAATGCCACCTGACTGATTATAGGTACTAAGTATATTAACCCCTAGTGTTTGTAAAGATATAATTTCCACAAATTTCTAAAGTCTTCAATGCTTAGTTAAGTAATCATACCCTTCATTCAATAGTCAGTCACTTAAAGTGCTACAACATTTATAACAAAGAAACTTCTTTAATCTGGATGTGCCTGGTACTAGAGGAAATCTTCTATAATTATAGTCAACATCTAAACTTAAGAAAGAATTTTTCATGATAAAAGGTTTATTGGTACCTAAACATATGTACAACAAAAATTCAATAATTTGGATTGTTAAACATCCAGATTTAATATTCAGATCATTTTATCTCTGCAGTTTTGAACATATACCTTAATTTCAATAGATTAATAAAGATGACAGTGACAAAACCAAGATCAAAACAAAGCTTACTGTCAGAGTTCATGAACATCTCGGACATGGTTTCTTCGTCGTCCTCCGTTTCCTCGCCACTAGAGCTGTTCGGCTCTTCCATGGACTGTTTCCGGCTCTTGGCAGATTTGGCTGATCCATTCTCATTGTAGGGGGGAACTTGTTGCAACAGGAGATGCAGCACACTATGAAACATGTCCACCTGCAAAATCAAGCTCAAAACTATCAGTTATTTCTATGATCCCCCTCTCTCTCTTTCTCTCTCTCTCTCTCTCTCTCTCTCTCTCTCTCTCTATATATATATATATATATATATATGTCAAAGCTAATGGCTTCATATGCAATGGAAGAATGTGCAATAATTGTTTTCTTTCAGAAAGAGAGTATTAGTTTGTAATCCTAAAATTATAGGAGAAGTTTATATATCACTATGTAAAACATTCACTGCTTAATTTTTAAGAAAATAAAGACTGCGTTACCACTGGAGGGGCAAAGGTAATCTTGAATTCCATTTCCGCTGTTGGGGGTAACATTCCGCTGGGAGGATGTACACTAAACACCGAGTCCACATCGGGCACGCGGTCAGACTTCCTGTCCAGTTCATCCGTGTCAGTCATGTCTGGTTTGTATATCATCCACTGGAAGGGCAGTTCCACGTCCCTGTCAACAAAGGAAAAGGAAGAAAACATGAGGGAAAGCTGAAAGCATTTTTACATGTCTGTACATACATGTATGTATGAAAATCGTATCGCATGTACATACAAGTCAGATTTTACTTACGTTATGTTTTTCACTACAATAGTTTTGTCTGTGTATGTAAAAGGATTGAGTTCATCAAATCGGATCAAATTTTCAGCAGAGACATCTGATAATTCTCCCGGCAATGCCTCAGACAATCCACGCTCCACATTTATCAACTCCACCTCTGCCTTCTGAGCTTCACCTAATTATAGACAAAGCTGGTACATGCATACAGTAAAACACACTTATAACACACTCGTTTATAACAAACTTACATTTATAACACACAGTCACGCTTATAATATGAATATACACTTATAACACACACGCTTACGATGAATTCACCCTTATTACAAAGTGATATTTATTTCCCTATGAGTGAAAAAATAATGAAAATTTTATTGGATATAACAAAGTTTGGTTAAAACAAACTGTTTTTTGCTGGCCCTGAAGGTTTGCTATAACCGTGTTTTACTTTATATGTTTAATGTCGATTTTCTTGAGAAGCAAGAGCTTTGTTCAACATATCTGTATCCATATACTTGCAAATTTCACGATTTCAGCAATTAAGTGATACATCCATACAAATCATTATGTGGTAACAGGTATTTTATCAAACATTATATCGAACAGGTACATTGCACTTATTAAAAACTTGCATGGAACAGATATTTTATATATTCACTGGAATCTTAAAAATTACCTGAAACAGATATTTCATTAAGAATTGCTGAGATGTGCATATACATTTTCTTAAAACAATTTTACAGATAAGCCATAATGAGTGGATCATGGGGAGTTTACATAGATCTGATTTATGATATTTCACTGTAAGTTTTTTCTTGATGACCCCTCCCACCCCCCACTCAACTCCGTTCAAGATTGCCAACTGTACCTTTGAGCGTGAAGTGCTTGACTTGACAGTTGTCACAGACAATTGTGATTTCCTGGGTGAACTTGCGGATGGCGTGAGGGGCGAACACGACCTCCATTACACCTGTGTCTCCCTTCATCAGCTCCAGCATGGAAGGTCTCACATCAAAAGGGGGGATCTGAACACTGCCATTGGTGACCACACTCTGAGAGAGGAAAATGTTCGTTAACTCCATATTCATCAGGTAATCTAATTTCTAACTTCATCAATAAACAATTTTATGTCTACATAAAGTCACATGATAATAATCTATATTTGACCTTTGACATGTACACAAGTATGACCTTGGCCATAACTCAACATTTAAGTCCTGACCAAATATATTCTCAGTCTATATTGCGAAAGTTGTGAACTGATGAAAAAGGAACTCCAAATGCCATTAATTAGATTTTAAGGCATATCTATGTAAAATGGAAATATCTGTTGTGACAAACAGGGGTTTACAGCACATTACGAGAGAAACGTGCAATGACTATAGCATCTGTACATCACATTACACATTCACACGCCCACACTACATGTATATCTTAAGTGACATTTTAACACCGTATACTAAAATACAATATCCATCCAAATGCCCACATTACAATTCACAGTCTGATATTCATTATAACACAGTATATATTACAACACAAATTCACACACCCACACAACATTCACCATAAGCCAATATCAGAACATATACATGTAGTATATTTTAACATTCATTCAAGTGGCCAAGCACAATTCTGTACAGTAATTGTAAATTCATTTCAAAGTAGAAATCACCTGGTCTATTTATCCTGTAGTTTTTTGTTTTGTTTTTTTTCCATTTTTAGGTTTCGTTTTTGTTTATTGTTTAATTTGGGGGGGGGGGTTTGCATACCTTGAAGTTGGTGGCTGGCCAGGAGGACCGAGGCATGACACAGAATCGTCCACTTCCTCCCTCATTCTTAACAATGAACTGACCGATGTGAACACCTCCCACCAGACAGTGGCCAACATCAAGGACCTTTGGCACTATCAACAAATCAAAATTAATCTAAATTTTTTTTATATGTAGATGTGCACTTTGAATTGAATAGATTCTTTGCTGTACATACCGTAGAACAGGCATTTTCTGCAGGTCGAAATTTTTATGATCAGATCCCTAAAAGGTAGCAAACTATATTTTTTGTTTCCAATTTCTGAAGTTGCATTATACATATCTATACTTATATGCATTGACATATTTTTTTTTGCAATTGTAATATTTGTGGATTTTTCCTATCCACAAATTTCAGGGGGGGAATGGACAACTGCAGAAAATGCCCGTTATATGATCTCCTTATTTGCGCTAGCTTTTTATACATTAGGACTTCATGGGTATCAAACACATTCTACACAATTAATCCCTTGATTAGTTTGTAATTACATGAAATGAGAGGTGGCTGTCGTCTGCTCTGCAAAGGGACGATAATTGGGTCAGAGGACTGAGTCTGAATCCTAATCTCATCATCGTAGTCCATCAGGGAATCTGGGGCAAACCTGATCCCGTAGTGACAGCTCATTCCAGGAGCCACCAATCCATGCTCTCCCGGAAACTGGCCTGCAAATTCACATGGACATTCTACATTGTAAAATCTCCAAAAACTCCTTTTATTGGGCTAGAATTATGAAATGTTTTATGAAATTTTTTTAACTTTTGTGATTCATGATAGTGTTTGTTAAATATACACACCTAGTCCAATACTGAAGAAAGGTGATGATGGGGGCATGGCTCGACATTGACGGAGACAAGAAGATACATTCTTCAACTCCAAAGTGATCTGTAAAAGGGAAATAACTCTTAACAGTGAGATATGCTATTTCTGATTTAAATCCTTAATATAAACAGTGATTTAAACAAGACAAAATTACTGCTTCCAGGATCAAAGACAAGACATGCAGGGGTATGTTCTTAACATAAACTACCATGATTACTAATTATGCAATATGAATCACCAAAAAGTATTGTTATAGTATTGTTTAAAAAAGGGAGAGTTTATTTCTTTGGCAATACAAATACACGTACTGCTGTAACCTACCTCATAAACTTGGCCAACTTTATAATCAGTGAATCTCACAATGGGTGGCGACACAAGAAAGACAACTGATGGTTCAGCGACCCTACAACACATAATGTAACATTACAGTAAAACACGCTTATAGTGAACCTACAGCAAAAATAGTTTGTTATAACTAAACTTCATTATACAGTAAAACACGGTTATAGCGAACCTATAGGGCCAGCAAAAACAGTTAAACTTCGTTATAGTCAGTAGAACATGGTTATAGCGAACCTACAGCAAAAATAGTTAGTTATAACCAAACTTCATTATACAGTATAAAATGGTTATAGCGAACCTACAGCAAAAATAGTTATAACCAAACTTCATTATACAGTATAACATGGTTATAGCGAACCTACAGGACCAGCAAAAAACTGTTTGTTGTAACTAAACTTCATTATACAATAAAACATGGTTATAGCGAACCTCCAGGGCCATCAAAAAACAGTTCATTATAACCGAACCTCAATATATCCAATAAAATATTGAATTTTCATTATTTTCCTCTTATAGGGGAATAAATATTACTTCGCAGTAAGGCCAATTCAACTTAATTAGTAGATTATCATCCAGGGTCACAAAAAAATATGGGGCGGGTGGGAGGATTTAATTTGTTTTAATTTTTATTTCCTGAGAAAAAAAAATTAATGGAAAAAGGCATCACACAAAGTGTTAATCAAGTTAACATTCAAAGAATCCTTGGTAGAAGATATAAAACCAACATTCTGTGACTTTAATCATTCACTCATGTCACTGGTTTAATCATTCACTCATGTCACTGGGAAGCAAGTTTGTTTGAAATCGTAATGTTTGTGAAAATAAAAAAGATTGGGGCGGGCCGTTTTTTGAGGGGTGGGCGGGGATGCTAATCTATCAATTAATTTTAATTGGCCTAAGTGTAAATCCATTACAAGTGTGTTCCTTATAACCGTGTTTTATTGCATATTGAATGGGCAGCAGTTTTTGTCTAAATGCAAATATAGTCTCAATCTTTCTCTTTTTGGAATAGGAAACAAACAGTATGTCAATGCATACATGTACATTTAAATTTCAATTCAATTTAACGAGGTACTCTACATCGTCATAATGGTGGACTTCCTTTTTAAACATGGATGAAAATATAAATATCAGTAATATTTGTCTATTCATTTCTAAAATCATCGCCTAGCTGAGTAGCTCAGTAGGTTAGCACTTCGACTGCTGAACTGTAGACCGCGGGTTTCAGTCCAGCAGGGGTTTTCAATTTTTTTCAGATTGCTTTCTACTAAAACTGCATTTTTTGACTACATAAAGTAAATTTGAAAGTTTTCAATTTCAAAATATTGTTGTACATATCCTCCACTTTTCATCTATATCAAATTTCTCTGGTGTAGCATACCTCCTTAATTTCAAAGCTGACAAGCTTGATAGGCATGTTTTTAAAACTCTCTCTTTTTAAAAACCCACTTTTTTCTTTGTCATTCTGCACTACTTACACACTAGAGGGCTCTTTCTGTTGGATTCCGATTTCCTTGGGCTTTTGTTTGTGATCCTTAATCAATGTTCTACCCCCAGGGGGAACAGACGGGGCAACATGTCGTGGATTTCGGCGGAAGTTTACCTTGGCCTGTAAGTTTGCCAAGTCCGTTCTGTCAATTTCTCTTTGTTCCTCACTTAAGTGCACCTTCCATGCAGGCAATGGTTTGTCCAACTGATAAAAAAACACAGACACGTATATAGTATGGAATTAAAAATTCATGATTTTCCACAAAATTATCTTTTTCACTTTTAATGATCAAAATCTGTTTAAAAGATTTCACATAAAAATTATGGTTATACATTATCACAGAAGCTCATTTTAGAGAGTTTGTTATATGTTTTGTAAACAAAGATTGCGGTATGTTATTGTTTACGAAATTTTCAAAAGAATTAGATAGCGATCTAAGTTTATCATATCTTTCACATTTCAAGCATTTTTGGGGTAAAATATGTCATCTAAAAGTTAAAATTTGTGACTATGCAAAATTAAGATGCTTTATATTACAAAATCAATATTTCACTTATTTGTTTGTATACATAAAAAGACTCGAGTCTTTGTTTACGTAACACAGATTTAAGGTTAAAATTTTGCTTTTATTCTTGCATTCAGAAGGTCAAAATTTTGGCTGTCAGCATTAGATGAGTTATATTTTTAATGTTTAACATCGAAAATGAAAAATGTTTTTATCAAAAATCATGAACCAGTCCCTTTAAAAGGGTATACCATATAACGGATATTTTCTGCAGTTGTCCATTATTCATGGATAGGAAAAATTCATAAGATTTGCAATCACAATATATATATATGCACATACAACTGTAGATACATATAGATGATATATATAGATACATATAAATAATGCAACTGCAGAATTTGGAAAAATTCCCAACCCCCAAAAATACCCGTTATACAGTATTTCATGAAGTGCAGTACATGCAATGGAGTCACAGACTTACCGACTTAATGACAGACTTACCGACTCAATGACAGACTTACAGAATTCACGACAGACTTACAGACTTCATGACAGACTTACAGACTCCATGACAGACTTACAGACTTCATGACAAACTTACTGACTCCATGACAGACTTACCGACTCCATGACAGATTTACAGACTCCATGACAGACTTACAGACTTCATGACAGACTTACCGACTCCATGACAGGGGAGGGGGTTTCCTCCTGTAGCAGTCTCCCATCCTCCGCGTCATACAGAGCCAAGTCCGTACTCTGCCTGAGGTAACTAGCGAGGAATAATGGTGTCTCCCCTCTTCTCTCTCCGGTCCCTATCAGATCATTTCTCTGCTGGGAGGACACAGTTTCTCTTGCATAACTTGGAACTAAGGGTTCTACAAATATTGAAAACAATTTTTCATGAAACAGTTGTCCTTTACAAATATTCCTAGAATTTTTTTTTTTACAAATTTCAAGCACAGTGAAATTTGTCTAAACCCACTAAGCAAATGTTATTCAAGGGAGGGGCCATATATGACAAAAAATATATGTACTAGTCTATTGGTAGAAGCTACAAGTATAGCAGTGAATGCTGACCCTGCAGTAAAACTTCAATAAAGGGGGGGGGGGGTCTGGTCCCCCACTATTCTGACAATGAACATTATTTGTTATTTTGTAATGCAAATAAATTGAATTTATTTCAATTTATTATCAATAAAAGACACATTGGGTGACTGACCTTCCCCATTCCCTCCTCCAAAAAAAAATAATGCTAATAATGAGTAAATTTTGCTCCATTTTATTTCATTACTTTTGATTAGTAAAAAAAACAATTTTGGACTAAAATTAAAATCTAACTGAAATCATTTTCAATGCACATGAGCTAAATGTAACACAGGACGAAAATTTCCTGCATACAGTAATTATTAAAAAGGGCAAGTGGTGATACCTGGATGGGAACAGGACCAGTACAATAGTGATCAATACCTGTTCAGAGGGGAGGATAGGAGTGGGGTGCCCATCCCAGCAGTGGGTGAATGATTAACGCAGAGGACATGTCCTGTCTAGCAGTTATAATGTGGAGGACAGGATGAACAGCCCAGACAGGATGAACAACCCAGACAGGATGAACAGCCTAAACAGGATGAACAGCCCAGACAGGATGAACAGCCCAGACATGATGAACAACCCAGACATGATGAGATAAACAACCCAGACAGGATGAACAACCCAGACATGATGAGATGAACAACCCAGACAGGATGAACAACCCAGACATGATGAACAACACAGACATGATGAACAGCCCAGACATGATGAGATGAACAACCCAGACATGATGAACAGCCCAGACAGGATTGAAATCTGTGCAAGAGTGACAAAACGTGGTCATGGGACAAGACGTACATGTACGCTATATGTGTGTGTTAGATATAAATACCTGTGTATGTACGCTATATGTGTGTGTGTTAATTATAAATACCTGTGGGAGGGGTAACACTGGCTGGATCTTGTGTAGAGTAGTCTTCTGGAGTCAGTAACTTGTGTTTCTTTAAAAGCCCAGCATCAAGACAAGAATTGAAATGGGACTTCACTGTAAAAACAATTCAGACTCTTAGTACTTTGTAGAAATTTACCTTGGGTTTATATAATCACTTTTAAATATTTTTTTACTTCTTTGTTGTTTGTATCACAGTTAATCTTGTTATATTTCTTCAGTACATGAACAACATACTCAGAGGCACTGTTACAATTACTAGTAATAAATACTGTCATTTCTGTTTTATTGTTAGTGTTTTCATCAGTAATGACAAGGTGGTCAGTGGTATGACAATGGTTTTTTTTTTTAAAACGTATTTTCGATGACAACCATTGAAATCAGAATACCAATTTTCAGTGTTTTCCAAGTTGTGTAAGATCATGAAATCAAGTGATGAATTATTATTCATAAAAAAAAAAAAATATGGAGCAGCTCTTCATAAAAATACGTATCATCAAAACTCCATTATTATTTTTACAGATCAATGAGATCTGATGGCCACAAAGATTAATAAGTCCATTATTAGTACCAGGAGGAAGACCCAAGTCTGAGTAATTGTCACAACTTTGGGACACTCGGTTGAGCTCCCTTTCATCAGCTGACATAGCCCGAGCTTGAGCTTGCATTATATGTCTCTCTAACTGAGCAGCTTCATCCAGTCTTCTTTGTCTCTCATGAAAAACCTGTAGTAACAAGACAGAAAATTTTCTATTATAAAAATTATGGAACTTGCCCAAATTCGAATACTGTTTCATATATTGTGTTAAAAGCAGGAAATCAACATCGTAATTATGCTTCCAGTATAATAATATATTCAAATTTTCATATACTATATTGTAAAGATTCTTTTCATATTTTGATTTGATTTCCTTCACAAAACAATCTTGTATGGTATAATTTCACTATGTGCCTAAATAAATCAATTTCAAATCTAAGTAGTAGAGAATTTAGAATAGCAAGTTACCTTCTGTAACTGTTCAACATATCGTTCATGGTATTCATCATCTCCACCTTTAGAAACACTCAGATTTTTCACAGTATCGGGGCCAATTGTATCCCTGGTGTAGAGTTGACGAAATGTTTTGGCCAGTATGTGTCGTACGTCCTGGGATTTTCCCGTGGATGGTCGCTGCAAAAACATGGGGGGTTCCCCACCCACTGCCATAGCTACCGGAGGCTTCATCCCACAGAGCTTTTGTTTATGATAGTTTGTATCTGTGTGAACAAAATAGATATCTATGAGTTGTATACTAAAAGTGTTCTAATAAATCTTCTTTTATTTCATCTTTGATATCTATTCAGTGAAAATTCTGTAAAACCTAGACTACAGCTCATCATGAGTAAAACACGTAAAAGAATTCCACTTTTACAAGTTTATATATATCATTACCAATTGTTGCCCTATAATATTAATGATCAACAAGCATATAATTTACAAATCATATCAGATAAATATTCACAATTTCAAACTAGTTTGTCAGAATTTTAGGTAAATACATCATCGGAAACCCATGTTTGATTACGCGAATCATTCCTCTCTCCATCACCCGTGGGTCCAATCATTCCTACTCGCTCGTTCTCATGAATAAATATTTAGAAATATTGTCCAATCAAAGTAATCGTTATAGTAACAGAACTCTTCTGTTTTTAAAGTTAGTATTAACTTAACTTTGCTATCATAACAATTGTATACCGAAATTGGACTGAAAGCATCTTGTTGATTGGACAAATTCACTCTGGGTGTTCCATGGGCACCCATGCAATCAAATTGCCTCATTACTTTTTCATGAGAAAGAGCGAGTAGGAATGAATGGACCCACGGGTGATGGAGTGAGGAACAATTTAAAGCATAATTAACCGTGGGTTTCCGACAATGAGGTAAATATAACAGCTAGGTTAAGAAATATTCTAAAAGTGCACAGTAAAACTTAGAATTTCAGGAAGAGACAATAAAAGAAAATATACCTCAAAACTTCTATACTAACTAATTAAGCTAACTATATGTTTATATGCTAAGTGTAGGTCCATACGTTTTATTTAGAACTCATTAACTTGTACAATGTATGTTCATTCATATTTTAAGTGTATACATCTAATATGTGGCTAATTATATTCAGCATTTTATATCTGTTGTAATATGTAATCTGATAAAAAAAATTCTCAATTCTTTATCACTCAATGAATCATCCATCATATTTTCAATTTCACCACACACTTTTTTGTATTAAATAAATTTATCATCCATAATTTGATTTTTGATCATTAATCTTTCAATAAATCCTGTGGATCACTTACAACCATACATGTTGACATGAGTTAATTGATTATTCCTGATCATGCTGATCACATATTTATCTTAGTTCAAGGGCTGGAACGAAAATAATCGCTTCTGGTAGTCTGTTCCAGATGTGGTGACAACTGCACTTTACCGATACGTCCAAATTACATGGAAAGAGCGTGTGCTCCTTCAATAATTAATTAGCTTATTAATTATTATCGAACTAAGACTAGGATGGGAGAAAATTATCCAGACAATGTTACAGTTTACACAACACAGACAGTAGTATTACAGTTCAACAAATCATGAAGAACTGGGCTATAAGTGCTTCCTTCCGTGCCAATGAAAACAGATACACATTAAAGGCAATTCGAACTAGATTCTACGTACCTTAAATCAAAATTTTCGCCTCTTACGAATACACCCTTTTCTAACTGCTTTATTGTTACAGGTGTGCAATTACTAGTATATTGGCTTGCATGTGAATGCTAACAGGCATTCACAAAATATTGTTTACCTTTCTTTTCTTTTTTCCCCCACTGCAAGTGCTTGTCCGATACTTGCTTGTTGCTAATGGACCGTTGTTACCTCTAATGATAAAAGAGTTCCTACCTCGGATGTATGATGTCTGCAGAATTAACTTTTCGACAGAGCGTACTATCGGTATTTACAATCAACGTTATTGGCATGAAGTTTGATGATAGATTTACGATGTAACCAAAAGATTCAAAAATTGATTGAATGGCATTGTAACTGTTTTCATAATTCATGTTTTCTTCTCCAAAGTGAATCAAGGGAGATCACTCTATATATCGATTGTACTGTTATCATTATTATAATTTAGTGATAATATTCTGTTCGCCATAACTCTTGCACAATTGATTATAAATTGAACATGGACGTAATCTATGTAGATGGTGTATAAGGTATGCTAGCCATGATTCAACCATTTATATCAACTAATTTACTACACTGAAACACTGACAGAGAGAAAAAGAGAGAGATCTGTAAACAATATTATATTATTTTCTTTATCTTTTTAAAAAGAAAGTAGTCCCCTTAAATTGCATCGTCACAAACCACGGTACACACACGCTCCCTGATGATGGAGAGAATCGATTAGAAGCACCCTTGGGTAACCGACGATGCTTAAATTGATTCTATGAGTAAACCATTAATGTGTGATATTATACGGGTACTTTTTTTTTTTTTTTTTTTTTTTTTTTGGATGTTGTGGATGTGACTCATACAAAGTACAGCGTGAAAGTAAAATCCTGAGAATTGCAAAATGTGAGCGATCGATTCAGAATACTCTAAGTGAATGTCAGACTGCATATATTTATATATGAAAATCTTTCGTCAAGGTTTCATGAACAGAAAAAAAGAATTAGGTCATGCAATTGTCTCGTCTAGTATGTTAAATTACTATTAAAGAAAGTCAGCTCCTCAGCTTTTGCACAGGATGCTATAACTTTGTAAGTAAAGGCCAGGGTTAATACTGATTTCATTGGTCCAAACATAATATACATTTTATCCAGTTGAAAAATTTTTGTGTCAATTCAAATTTTGAAAGAGTATGCGGGGACTTTTATAACATTTTGTGGCAGAAGGATAATTGTTCAATATAACATGTTCTAAATCTACATGATTTTAACAGTTTCCGTTTTATCCAGTATGTTGTCATGTTTTATAACCCCTACATGTATATGTGTATTTCAGTTTTATAAATTATGATACAAGTAGCTGAGATTTGGAACTAATTCAATTGTTGTAAAGTTTAAATTAATTTACTCGAAATTTTGTATAAAAAATTTAATTTTGGCCAATGGTTAAAATTTTTTATCTTTAACCCCACTTTTCAAAGTTCCATTCTAAATTTTAAGACAAGACTTAAATTTGTAATTTATGTACAATTTTAGAAATTGACCTTGCTTCTAATATTTTCTTTGATACTCTCAAATTCTATATAATGATTTTTTCCATATTTCAAGTGCAAAAAGGTCATTTATTCCAATAGTATTCATTAAACTTTTATATGTTATTGTATTGTTAGAAGACATGATTATAAATGTATCCATTTTATGTAATGATTGATTTGTGTAGCTTATGTTGTGTTCACACCAACGGACAAATCAAGTTTTAAAATAATAAATCTCGAGTTAAGTGCAAAAAGGTCAAGTTTAAAACACTGTATCTCAATAACAAGCACTATGACCCCAGTTTTTCTTTTTAATTTCCTAATTCCCCTTCATTGATGTAGAAACCAAAAGTACACTTTCAGAAAAATTGACAATTCTAACTAAGGTGTCAACATGACTTAAATGATTTTTTTTTTTTTAATCGATAAGTGCTCAGATTTCCAGAAAATAGAATGACTATTGATAAAAATAATTAAAATCAGTGGTGCAAAAACTGATTTGTCGGACTTGAAGACGAACCATAATCTAAAACTGAAAGCAAAATGGTATCTACATGTATAGATTTACTTAATGTCATGTCACCATATTACTATATATTATGTAACTTAGTACTACACTGTAGTTACAATATGGCATTAGATTTAGTGACATTTTTTTAAAAATACTTTCAGGTAGTCTTATGGCAGCAGAATCAGAGAAGATTATGACTATATATTTCAAATAACCTCAGCACCTATGTAAATACACATAGGTAAATGTTACCTGGTGCTAGATGTACATAGTAAGGTAGGAGAGAGAGATTGCTGATCGCCATGGAGATAGTGGACCTCCCGGAGGAGATGCTGTTGCTGATCTTCTCCTACATCCCTCTATACAACTTGTTCTTCTCTGTACAGAGAACCTGTCAAACCTGGAGTGAGCTTTGTTTTCACCACCGCTTGTGGACCACTGTCCACTACAGCCAGCAGATTGATGAAAAACTCTCAAAGGAAGAACTACTCGCAGTTTTGAGACACGTTTCCAAGGGACTTCAGCATCTAGTATTTGAGAAGGCATTTCAACACAGGGAAAGGAATTTCAATTTCCATAAGATCCTGCAATGTATTTTACATGAAGACTTAGATATGAGAAATATTTCTTCATTGAAAATTCCATTTATCCCTAAAGTGTATGTAGAACCATTGATAGAAAAGTGTTCAAACTTGTCCTCTATTGAGGTCAGTTATGGCTATGCTTATTATAATGATGGTGACTTCTTTGTAAACATGAAAAAACTTCCTCATCTGAAAACGTTCAAAATAACAGAAAGTTGCAAGTCAGCAGAACCAATTGCAGAAGCTGCTTTTCACCCTCCGACATTTAACACGTTCCTCTCGGACATGTTCAGCACCCTGTTAGAGTTGGAAACTGTTCACATTGCCAGCGTTAACAAATTAATGGATTCAACATTGTGTGCTCTTCTGAAAAACTGCAGAAAGATCAAGGAACTTGCATTGTATGGGTGTGACAGTATATCCAATGCTGGATTTAAGTCTCTGCCAGAGAAATCCGGGATTGTCTCCCTTCACCTGAATTCTACAAGTGTTAATGACAAAGGAATGGAACACATCTGCCGGTGCTGTCCCAGTTTATGTAGAGTGTCCTTTGCAGGCTGTATGTATGTCACAGATGTATCTATCAAGCATTTATGTTTACATTGCCCAAACCTGGAATATTTGTGTGTGTCTGATCCAGAGATTTTCTATCACAAGTCTAATATCACAGATGGGGGCCTGGACTATCTGTCTCACAGCTCCGGGGCCCTGCGATCACTTACGATGTGCAATAGTGCTCAGATTACAGACTTAGGTCTGGATCAGTTAGCACGGAGTTGTAGTAATCTCACTCATCTAGATGTATCTGGCTGTCTCTCCGTCACGGACAGCACACTACAAGTACTAGCACAGCACTGTGCTTTCCTTCAATCAGTGAACTTTTGTGAATGTGTACACCTGACTGGCAGAGGGATCAACCCTCTCGTTGTCTCCTGCAGATGGCTGCAATCCCTCACTACGGCAAATTGTCCATTTGTGGCAGGTCTGAAGTTTGAAGCCTTTGATGAAGTGGAAACTCCTTTTGACAGGTACCAGTAGCACGGCCATTACGGTAACCAGGGTTACTGTAATACATTGTTATAGTGTCAGGGTTGTGATCAAGATCGTAGCAGCTAACCTATGGGCTAGTATGGTGGCTGATTTGTGCCATTTTACAATTTATTCTCTTTTTGTTATTTTGAGACTAAAAGTAGCTAATAGCATTGTAATTTTTTTTTTTTGTTTCAGGATGAAAAGTTACTAAACATCTTTTTTGTTGTCTTTACACTTTGAAATAACAAAAAGACAATTACGTATAAAATGGCACAAATCAGCCACCATACTAGCCCATAGGTTAGCTGCTGCCATCTTGAATATAGCCCTGGTAAAAGGTAAAAAAGTCCTTATACATGCATTGTAATTTTGATTTTGTAAATCACTAATAAGACTTTACAAGACTAACGCGTAATTTGTAAATATTATTATAACGATGGCTAATTAATGCCTTCTGATGAACTTCCAAAAAATCTTTTTGTTTTGAAAAGCTCAGTTCAAAAATTTAATTTTATTGATACGAACACTGAATATTAATTTATTCTATGATAATGGTTGATTGTTCTTCGTACTAAATCCAATCAATAGATATGCTTGCCAAGTTTAAGTTGAATTGGTAGAGTTTCTTACCTGAACCCTGTAAACTCTTATTGTCTAGATGCAGACAGTTGGGTCATTTATGTGGGCCATTTAAAAACATATGAACAATTTCAAGGAAAATACCATGAGACTCGGTATAATATTCATTTATGATAGTACAATTTTATGCACACAAAAAAATCATACATCATATGCTATTTAAAAGTAACTTTACAATCAATTTCTGCAAGGGCATTTTAGGGTATCAGCTATACTGAAATGAAAATAACAATGACATATTTAAAGGATGATTTAAACTTGATTTCTTATTTTTATTTTCAGGTATTTCCAAGATGAGGAAATATCAGACTGCACTGCAACATCTTCTGGTATCTATAATTCCATCCTCATATTTTAAAAGGGCTGTTGCATGCATGTGAAAGCTATTAAAATGGATATAAATTGAAATGAAAATCCAGTGAGACAAAAATAATATGATTGAAAATCTGCATAATTTATTTCAGTTAAACTTTACTGTAACTCGTATGCTCTCTAGTTGCTCTGACTCATGAGCCAGAATATGAAACAAGTTTTCCTGATCAAGTTTAGTTAGTGTACTGTACTGTAAACCAACTTTTATTGGTGTGCGAGAAAATTTCGCGAGATTCGCAAGAACCTCATCGTTGTGAATATTTTTCATACGAACCAGTCTTTGAATGTCTGTCATATGCTCAAAAAAGGCTCGATCGCAAAAATTACTTGCCACGAACCAGTTTACTACAGGTGAATCGTGAAATAAAGGACACTGTAGCTGTGAATAAAAGTTGGTTTACAGTATATGGTGGGACACCAGATGATGCTACAATAAAGTTAATTATAACAATGTCAGATTCTATCCAAGACCTATAACTGTGCAAAAGTTTCAATTTGCTGAAAATTTAAATGCATAGCATTACAAGATTCATCATTTCAACAACAAAAACATGCTAACTCGGGTGAGGTCTTTGTCCCGTGAGCCTTTAGCGGGTGTTTTTGTTATACATTTGTGCAATGGTACATGTAGCTACTGTCTTCGATATGAACTAACTTATTTCCAGATTTTTACAGAGTTTTTGTAATTTACAGATATCAAAAGGAACAGAGTAGAAGAAACTCCGACAGACAAACTCCAAGTAAGGATCAAAATTCATTGAAGAGAAACTTGACTATCGGAGTTCTGTAGGAAAATACTAAGGCTTTTATAGAAAATGAAATATTTGTAAGCATGTGGTGTTTGAGTCAACTCCCATAATGAGGTACTCCTTGGTATCATACCCCTCCTGCCGATTGTCCTCCTCACCACCAGGTCTGCAACTGAATATTGTATAACCGGCAGTGTATGTTAATTGCTTAATTATGCCCCCAAGATCGATAGGGGGGCATATTGTTTTTGTCCTGTCTGTCATTCTGTAATTCTGTCTGAAACTTTAACCTTGCTAATAACTTTTGAACAGTAAGTGATAGAGCTTTGATATTTCACATGAGTATTCCTTGTGACAAGACCTTTCCGTGGGTACCAACATTTTTGACCCCGTGACCTTGACCTTGGAGTTTGACCTACTTTTTGAAAACTTTAACCTTGCTAATAACTTTTGAACAGTAAGAGATAGAGCTTTGATATTTCACATGAGTATTCCTTGTTACAAGATCTTTCTGTTGGTATTGAACCTTTTGACCTTGACATTTGACCTACTTAAAAAATTTTTTTTACATAGGTCATAATTTCTAAATGGTAAATATTAGAGCTTTCATATTGTACATGAGCATTTCTTTTGACAAGATCTTTCTACTGGTACCAAGATATTTGCCCTTGTGACCTTGGCCATCTTCGGAATTAGCCATTATCGGGAGCATTTGTGTTTCACAAACACATCTTGTTGTTAAATGAAATCATTGCCATACACATAAAACTTTTAGTACCTGGTAATGTCGATGGAACACACACATTGTTTGTGGAGATATAAGACTGCGGATATGAAAGCAGGCACTGCATGTCTTTCATTGAGTTTAAGATTTGTTAATAAAGTTATTTATTATATAGCTAATAAATAGTCTATTATAAAATCTGCGTAAAATTTAGAGAATGTTAACGTTCAATATCCTGAGAATTTATTGAACGCTGACTTTGCATTGTGTATATTGTGTGCGCCCGAAATATTCCGAGTATGAGCCGGTATTTGATATTTACTTAAACAAAATGTTTTACCGTACATAAATTATGATGTCCTCATTCACAAAATCAGTTTGCTCCATGCATCATTGACAGGTTCAATATTGAACAGTTAAGAAATGCATGCTGATATTGCACACTTTCACCTTACATGTAGATGCCAATATTGATGAATTCTCGTTTATTTTGAGTGAAAAGGGATATAATTTAACAACTAAATACTATAGCTATATAATGAAAGGTTTATTGAACTTATATTGGTGAATATTGGCACTCGTTGGCTGTCAAAATGCACTCGCAAGCTCGTGCATTTTGACAGCCAACTCGTGCCAATATTCACCAATATAAGCTCAATAACTTAGTATGATAAAGTAAAATTTTAGCCAAACGATGATGGCAAAAGAATATACTGTAAGTAGCTTTAATTTCGCTGTGCTAAAAGTTCGCGGTTTTTCATATTGATCCAATTGCGGTGGTTTTATTTTTGCGGAATTCAAATTTTAATTTTGATTACTGGTAACTGTTCAAAACATATTGTGTCACACTTGCAAAATGATTGTGGTTGTTTTAATTTCGCGGAAAAATCCCCAACCACGAACATAACGAAATTAAAACCACCGCAATCATTTCCCCATTTACAGTATGAAGTTTATTGAATTATTGATATTTTAAACGTGCATGGATATAGGGGTGGGGGTGTTGTATTGGAAGAATAAGTGACCTTTGATCTTGATCTTATGTTTAAACAACTTTTGAAGGTTTAATGGGTAAATTCCTCATTGATAAGCCTATATGTCGTGATCCTAGTTTGTGACCAAGAAACTCCACAGATATCTAGTAAAGCACAATGCTTATGCATGTACATTTTGTTTTACATACTTTAGATATTCAGAATTAAAGCTTATTAGATGGTGCTGTATATAGTACCCTCCCTTGTTGGAAGTCGTGGACAAGTCAACTTTGAGGCCTCCGATTCTATAATAACCGACTATTTATCATGTGTGTATCAACTTGTTTGTAAAGTAATTTACTTTAGATTAATTAAGGTTTGTAAATATATTTCAAAATACACAGAATCTGATAATCAAATTAATTTCCATGTGTAATACATGTAACTATAAATATCATAATGCAGACTTATAATTGATCAAGTTTAAGAAATATGGGGCTTGAATTTGATAAGCTACAGGGCAGTAGCAGGAACCCTTCCATATCGTCCCTGGCCCCAGTTGCAAGGGCTACGATGTGAATTAGACTTGCTGAATCTACATTATGAAAATTCTTCTTACAAAATTTTGAAAATCTGTTGCATTGCTGTTCTTGAAAAAGCAGAACTTTAAAGGTTTTCTCCTGTTTTCTATGTAAAACTGTAAATCCTTAGTATTATCACCCTAATCTCATAGATTTCTTTCCATTGAATGCTAACCTGTTATGTATGGGGGGAAATAGGAAGAGACTCCCCATTTTTTCCCTAAAGGTACACAACTCTGTTGCTCTCTTTAGTCCTCACAGAAAGCAACAGTCCTGTTGATAGATTTGGGCTACAGTAGTGGTCAAATTTAAATAATGTGCGAATATGTTTGCTCTATCAAAGATCTTGTACTGTAGAGAATGATAATTTCTAATAGAAAAATACCTCATTATCCTCTGCAGGTCAACTCTATCACTGGTTTTATAGGTAACAACAATACTGTCATTTCAGAAAAGCCAAGAGGATTACAGGTACAGTGACCTTGAACAATGTGGACGATCAGATGATCCAGATGATATCTCTAGGAGTAGTGTAAAAATAACCCATCAGCTGATGCATGTTCCAGAATGCACTGAAAATCCACATCATTGTGATGTCACAAAACAGGAAGTTGAAAAGCCACAACCAGAAATGAACCAGGGCAGGACCAACTTTTTGAATGCGTTGAAGTGTCCATCAATACCGAAGCCAAAGGTGCACTCAGAACTGCGATTTCTGAACATTGGTTTGTGTTCAAAAGTTACAGATAACTGTCTCAAGCAGATTGCAACATACTGCCCAGATCTGAGGGAACTTGACATAAATGGTTGCTTTAATACCACAGACCTGGGAATATATTACATTGTTAAAAGCTGCCAAAGACTAGAACTCTTGAACATCAGCAGTGGTTCAATGATACAGAAAATGTGTTTAACAGACCAGTCCCTGCATTCAATAGCTACACACTGCAAGTGTCTGCGTAGACTTCACACAGAAAAGAACCCGTTGATGTCCCTAGACGGCTACAAGAATCTGTTTGACAACTGCCCTCTGCCTTGCACTGTGTCTCTGACCACGAAGTCTCCTGAACTGTTGAAGACCGACCTTCTGACAATAGACTACACTAATGAATCAAAAAGGGTCAATGTGTTTAGTAAGGGCTGTTACAAGGGCAATATTCACCAACTAGATGTACTTCTCTACAACTCAGATGGAAATATCCTGGAGTAACTTTGTACATGAAATATAAATTATGCATGTACTTGATGACCTGTATTATCAATGCCAGAATTTTTTAGTCATTTTCTACAAACTTCTCTGTTGTGAACATGACAAGCAAGTTTGCATGTTCCAGTTATAAACTTTCACAAAACCTTGTATTCTAGATATTTATTTCAAAAACTGTGCAATGCTTTGTGTTTAATAAATTTTATGTTTACCGGTATTCTTTTGTTGCAGCTTTAAGGCAGCTTACTACATCTTGAAAAGATTTTCTCAAATTAGCATGAAATGATCTATTAAAGTATGAAAGATATGATATATAAGTAATATTTGGTTTCAGTTCTTTTCAAATCTTGGTTTCAATTCTTTTCATATCTTACTTTTATTTCAGCCAAATTTAATATGCAATCAAAATTGGCTAGTATAAAGGAAAGACTAAAGGTTATGGACAAAACAATTTCCGTTTCTCTTTGATATTGAAATTACAAATAATTACAAGAAGCTTTTTCAAAGTGAAAAAAAAATCATATACTAGTACAGTGGAACCCCGTTATTACGTTTTCCATTTTGTCACGATAAAATAACGTAATAACGGGGGCAACGTAATAAACGTTCCCAGTGAAATCCATTAAAAATATCATTTGGAAATTGTATATCGTCCGTTGGTACTCCGTGAAGGGGTGTGTGAATATATGTTTACTGTTTCTTTGTTTAAAAGACTATGATACTTTGTTTTATTTACATCTTATCTTTAATGTCCGTAATTCTTCATGTTCTTATCCCTTTTCTTTATTTCTGGTGTAGGATTCATAAGGATGTTTTGATAAACGTTGCTTTTCTGCATTCGTTTGGACCGCCATTTTGTTCAACTTTAAAACAATGCGTTCATGTAAATTTCTCTCAATAACTCGTTCCGGTTCGTATTCAACATTCGTATTAAAAAAAATAACAAAACATCGTGTTTATTAAGTTCGCGAATTACACAATACACAACGCAATAAAAAAAAATCCCATCCAAAAAACAACAAAACTATAGACACAAAACGCACACGATACCCAACACTTACACACTTTTCTCACCAACGATAAACACGGAGAACAATTTAAGCACAATCCACATAAAAAAAAATATAATGATGCACGAAGATTTCATTTACAACGCTAAATGATGGCACTAAAATCACGTGCGCATCAGGGGATTTTAGAATATTCACAGAGGTAAATCGGCCGATAACACAAGACAGTTTGGTCGGTGTATGTATGGACGAGATTTACGAACACCAAAGCTGCATGTCGAAACAACGGACAATTTTTTAATTGAACACTTCCTTTAGTCACCTATGTCCAAGAAGTTACCCAAGCGGTTTTAACATTGCTACGATAAATCTTGTCTTTCATGTTTGGTACCAAAGCTGTCCGTAAATAGAGTTTTAATAGCGAAGGTAATCACACAATGCTGAACACGCAGGTAGTTGAGAAATTATTTCTTTGATTATCAAAATATGAAAAATGAAGTAACTTTCATAGAGTACAATTTCTAAATAAACATTATTTAATTGTTTATCACTGGCTTCGATACGGGGTATTCACCTGTATTGATGTCGCAAGATCTATCGAAGCGTGATCAGTCAAGCGTCTCTAATCCCCAAACAGATCAGGAAATTTACGTGGTGACTGCCTCAGGCAGTCAAGGTGTGAATGGCTTATTATTTTGAGAATCACTATTGAATAATTAGGGGTTTATTACGTTTTCGTCGGAATTTTTACAACGTAATACCGAGTCCCGGCATCTTAGGACAACGTAATAACGAGGTCTATTTTATATAGGTTTGTTAAGAAATGGTTTTGTGCTTTGAAATTCCAACGTAATATGCGGACTAACGTATTAAAGGGGGAACGTAATAACGGGGTTCCACTGTAATACAGTCTGATTAAAACCAGCCCCCTTTCTCCTATTCGACGACGATAGGAGAAGGGGGGCTGGTTTTAATCAGACTGACGATAGGAGAAGGGGGGTTGGTTTTAATCAGACTGCTAGTAATATACATGTAAAGTAATTAAGGGATTGTATCACTCTTTCGATGGTGAAATCATACTTCATAAGGTGTTTTAACAAACCAATAAATAAAATTTTGGCGTAATAAGCTACCTTAAATGCAGATTTTAAATATAAATGGTCATTTAATTGTGGAAAATATCCCAAGTACTGCAAGCCAGGCTTTTATGATGACATTCCACTGTTCACTGCAAAAGTCAAAATGAATAGTAGCAAAGTTGACTTCCTCTTCATTGCTTGAGTTTCTTAATCAACTCAAAATTTTGATAAGTCTTTTTGATTTTGGTATCTTAAGATTCATCTAGCACAGATGTTTAAAAAAAACCACAGGTTTATAAAAAAAAAAATCAAATGCAAACATATACTGAAGTATTATTTTTGAAGCAGACACCAGCAAATGTATCAAGCACATTATTATATATTGTATCAAGATCCAGAGGTTGCATTATAAAAAAAACCAAAAAACAAAAAAACCAACATTAATGTAACAAAAAACCACCGATTTTTATGATCAATTTTGTTTGTTCACGTGATTTTTTATTATGATTTACGGTACTGTAAATCCTATAGCAATTACTAATAGATTTTTTAAAATTCGATACAAAATACAGCAATTGTACATGGAAAGGTGAAGATGACGAACAGTGATCAATCTCATAACTCCTATAAGGAATACTAAATTAAGAGTTGGGCAAATATCGACCCCTGGATATACCAGAGGTTGGATCAAGTGCCTAGGAGGAGTAAGCATCCCCTGTCGACCGATTACACCCGCCGTGAGACATCTTTTTACCCAATGGCAGATTGTATTGGCAAACTAGATCATTATACCGACAATAGAATTTATGAAATGCTGACTTTAAACGAGACTGTTGAAACCCCTACAAAATCAACTTGTTTGTCCGTAGCCTGCCTTGATTTAAAAACTGATCATACGCAGAACAAGCTCTTGCGCATTGAATCAGTTGAGAGACATAAACACCATATGCATGGACTATTGCTACATGAATATGGGATGTTGACTATGAAGAAGCTGAAATCATCTCATTTGCCATAAATTTGAGTGGTCATTTTGTCATTAACACCAGTCTATGTTCAATAAAATATCCAAACTGGAAAATATATCAATGTTTATTGCACAAGGAATTCAAGGTTTGGCAATCAAAACCATTGCAATAATTGAAAGAAAGAAAATGATTAGTAAGATCTGTGTCCATGTGTTGTGTATAAAACAATTCAATGATTTCATTTTTGACAACTACATAATGTATAAAGAATGGAACATTGCGTCAATGTAAAACAAGTTTTTAAAGGAATAGAAAGAATCACAGAGTTGCTGGTGAACATTTCGACACCCCTTGCTTGTCGTAAAAAGAGACTAAATGGGGCGGTCCTTCGGATGAGACCGCAAAAACCGAGGTGCCGTGTCACAGCAGGTGTGGAATGATGAAGATTCCTCCATGTTCAAAGACCGAAAGCGCCGAGCATAGGCCTAAATTTTGCAGCCCTTCACCGGCAATGGTGACGTCTCCATATGAGTGATATTCTCCAGAGGATCGTTAAACAATATATACTAGCGGAAAAAAGAAACTGCGTTATAAAATTTAGTACAATTTTTCTATATTTATTGTTTATAAAATCTAAACAATCGATAAAGGTGATGTTTTTGAACAATATCGGATAGTACCCGACTCAGATGCACGGACTTTTTCATGGTTAGTGAACATATGTTGTTTATTGAAGTGTTCGTACGCACGAGTTTTACTGGCCAATACTGTTTGAAGTAAGACGTGTAAAAGGTTTGTTTGGACACTTCGTTAAGGAAAGCACTTTAGTTTTGACCAAATTTACCCTTCTGTTATGCCACGACTCAGCGAAAACCAACGTAATCGTGCTGTTGGGACGCTTCAAGCTGGAATGGCACACAATATCGTAGCAAGACACTTTGGAGTTCATCGGAACACCATCCAGTCATTATGGAGACGTTTCCAACAATCTGGTAACACTCGGGATCGACCACGTTCTGGGCGTCCTCGTGTGACATCACGTCGACAGGACAACCACATTAGACTTGTGCACCTGAGAAATCGTTTCCAGACAGCAAGTTTGACTGCTCGTAGCATTCCTGGAGTTTGACAAATCAGTCCAAGAACTGTGCGTAATCGTCTGCGCGAGCACAGCATCAGACCAAGACGTCCAGCGGTGCGCCCAATACTGCTTCAACCTCATCGTATCGCTGGACTAGCGTGGTGCAGAGACATCTGCGATTCAGAATACAGGACTGGGCCAATATTCTGTTCACTGATGAATCCAGATTTCATTTGGATAGCAGTGACGGCCGTTGTAGAGTGTATCGTCGCGTTGGGGAGCGGTACCAGGACGCTTGTGTTGTGCAACGTCGACAATTCGGTGGAGGTAGCGTTATGGTGTGGGGTGGAATAAAAGCACGTGGAAGGACTCTTCTACAAATTGTCAATGGAAATCTCACCGGCGTACGCTATCGAGACGAAATTATTCAGCGCCATGTGATACCCTTCATACAGAGACAGCAAAATCACACCACTCTGCAGCAAGACAACGCAAGGCCACGTGTTGCACGTGTAGTCAGGGACTTTTTTGTTCAACAGAATGTCAATGTCTTGCCTTGGCCAGCTGTTTCTCCCGATTTATCGCCGATCGAGCACGTCTGGGATGAAATGGAGCGACGTCTAAGCCGTTTACCAAATCAGCCAGTGTCATTGGCTGATTTAGGCCAGGCTTTAACCAACATCTGGAACAACATCCCTCAAGCATTTCTGAACACTTTAATGTCATCAATGAGGCGCCGTTGCCAAGCATGCGTGAATTCAAATGGTGGTCACACGCGTTATTAACTTTGTTAATTCAAGTTTGAATACCAGTGTCTTTCGAGTGTGCTGAAATTGACGCTATTTGACGTTAACATTAATGGATTATGAAATGTTGTAACGAATATATTTGTTAACAGTATTACAAAAAATAAAATTTGTTCATTGTTATTTTTTATTAATTTTTCATATATTAGATAATGCACAGTTTCTTTTTTCCGCTAGTATACATATGGGTATCGAAGACGTGAATGTGGCAAGGATTTCGATTTTCTTCAGTTTTGGAGAAAATTACGGGTTATTGAATTTGGTCAGTTTTGAGGAAAATTAATATTACATAGAGTTACATGATTGCACAATGTAATGATTTCATGTTTTTCAATGTTGCAAGAGGCCTACAGAAACGGTGATCTAGAAACTTAACTATGGCTGATACACAATTAGCTAGCAGCGGGTGATCTAGAAACTGTTGCTGATCATGTGACCCACAGAGGGTATATATACAGCTGCAGCCAGTCAGTAAGGTTTTTTTAAGCCAAGCGGAGGAAGAAGAAGCATTATAACGGTTAGTTTGGTCAGGTGGATTGCCTAATATTGGAGGCTTGCCACAGGTGGATTGCCTAATATAAATATTGGAGGCTTGCCACACTTCTTTGTTATATAGGACCATTTGTTTGGAGTCTGACCACAGTAGTGGCTAGCATTTTAGAGGTTGACCTCCTGGAGGTTCGCCTATTTATTTGTCATTCTTCCTCGGTTAGGGAAGGTGTAAGGCTTCAGAGGTTAGCAGTTCACTGTCCGTCCTGAATAAGGCATTAACACAGTAACTGCTGCTTCTGGAGTTGGACCACCTTTATTCGGCTAGGGCTTACCTCTTAGATAGTTGTTACTGCCTGAATAAGGCATATCTCTATCTAGAGGTGTATAAACTCATAAAGTAGTAATATAGGCCGACCAAGTGTGATTTTCCCCTAAGTAAGGGAAGGGTCTTATTTGTATATATTTGCAGACCAGTAGTTATATATTTAAATCACTTTAGAGAGGAAAACTGTATCATTTTGTTCAATCATTTTTACAGAGGAAAATTATTTACTTGTTGAATTAATTCAAAACCCCAGATCCTGGAATCAACCGGGTACGAACCCCCTTGACACGTTACACACAATATCAATTACAGAGTGTTTGCATGAGTATTGAAGTTCTGTAATTTTTTCAAAAAATTACAAGTTGATGACTGTAGGAAGTTTTGAGGAATTGTAACAGAGTTAGTTTGTCCTTCTAACTCCTCCAACAGCTAAGGTCTTTGAGAGAGAAAAAAAATTGATGTTCGACAAAATGGAACTTAGACAATTTTATCGAGCTTGAGCAAAACTAATCATCCTACAAGCAGCTTGGTTCAGAAAAAAAAACCCGTTTCAAAGGTAAAAACTAAAAATTCATTAATTATCAAACTTAATTACAAATTCATCAAATATCACACACCCCTTGTAAGGACGATTTGTGCCAAGTTTGGTTCATTATACATTCACATATACAACTTTGATCCCTATTGTGTCCCCACCCTAATCCCTGGGGTCATGATTTTTACAAACTTGAATTTCCACTTTGTCAGGAAGCATCCATGTAAATTTTAGCATTTCTGGTCCAATTGTTATTAAGAAGAATTTTAAATGACCCCACCCTATTTTTGTGATTATCTCCCCTTTGAAGGTGGCATGGCCCTTCATTTGAACCAATTAACTTGAATCCCCGTTACCCAAGGATACTTTGTATCAAGTTTGGTTGAAATTGGCCCAGTGGTTCTGGAGAAGTTTTCCCTACATATCTGCATATGAAATTTTGATCCCCTGTTGTGGCCCTACCCTAACCCCGGGGGCCATAATCTGAACAATTTGAATTTACTCTATATAAGGAAGCTTTCAGGTAAATGTCCACTCTTCTGGCCCAGTGATTCTTAAGAAGATTTTAAAAGATTTTCTTTATATATTCGCATGTTTACATGTAACCGTTACCCCCTATTGTGGCCCCCACATATCCCGAGGGTCATGATTTTAATACGCTTGAATCCCCACTACTTCAGGAAGCTTTCATGTAAATTTCAGCTTTTCTGGCCCAGTGGTTCTTGAGTAGAAGATTTTTAAATGACCCCACCCTATTTTTGTAATTATCTCCCCTTTGAAGGGAGCATGGTCCTTCATTTTAACAAACTTGAATCCCCTTCACCAAAGGAGGATTTGTATCAAGTTTGATTGAAATTGGTTCTGTGGTTTTGGAGAGGAAGATGAAAATGTGTAAAGTTTACGACGATGACGGAAACGGACAAATTTTAATTAAAAAACTAACTTGAGCCTTTGGCTTAGGTGAGCTAAAACAGGCTACATAAGCTTGTGACGGTCGTATATCATGTACTGTTTCCGGTTTTCTTGTTTTAAAATGCCACTATTTTTTCACGATGTCTTAATTATCTCCCTTTTGAAAAGGGTGCGACCCTTTGCCGAACGCTGAATCCCCCTCACCCAAGGATGTTTTATGGCAAGTTTGGTTCTGGAGAAAATGTGGAAGATGTTAAAAGTTTACGGACAGACGCCATACAAATTGTGATCAGAAGAACTCGTTTGGGCTGTCTGCTCAAGTAAGCTAAATTTGAATTGGTTGTTTATTGTTTAAAGTCCTGCTGGATAATTTTTCACTCATGGAGATATCACCATTGCCGGTTAAGGGCTGCAAAGTTTAGGCCTATGCTCGGCGCTTATACTGCCTTTGAGCAGGGAGGGATCCTTAATCGAGCCACACCTGCTGTGATACGGGGCCTCGGTTTATGTGATCTTTTCGAAGGACCGCCCTATTTAGTCGCCTCTTACGACAAGCAAAAGGGGTACTGAGGACCTATTCTAACCAGGTTCCCCGAGGGAACTAAAATAGGGAGAAACGGTTCCATAACGTTCTCGTTGGAAGCTGATTTTCGGAAACTCCATTTCCTATTTTTTGTTAATTCAAAAGACACTAATCAAACCTTGTGGTTTTTGATAACAAGAAATTCATAAACTCTCGTTTCAGAGAGGGGGCGGTTACTAACTCGCTTTAGTTATCTGTATGTTCGTGATAAATGAAAATGTAATTCAAAATATTTATTACTGAAAACAAGCATTCAAACAGAAAGATTGGAATGTAATATAGGAGATTTGTGGCTGCTCTTCCATCTTCGTAAGATTAAGCTAGAGGCAACAACACATAAGGAGATGTGACTGCGTATTTTACTTAGTATAGATTGTCATAAAAAGTCTGTATAAATATGGTCTTTGGGAAATTATTTTTTCTGTCTCAGATTCCATGGTTTCTGAAACTACAATCTACGGCTGCAATAGGGATTTTGGCTCGTTGTATTGCTAAGCGATGTACGCGATTCCATGTGGTTTATCGGAGGTGGGCATGAACATCTGTTTTGGTTTCTCCTCCTCTTCCTCCTCTTCCATGTAGCGGTAGTCTTCTTTGTTTCTGATGCAACAGAACCACAGGAGACAAATGATGGTGGTCAGAAACCCAAAGGTGGAAAACCCGATAGCGAGGCCAATAACTCCAAATCGAGCTGGTGGTTGTGATTTTTCAAATGTCTGCAAATAATGAAACAAATTTTGTACACAACCATTCTTTTGGGGGATTGGACTGGGGACTTTCAGTTATCCAAATGCTTCGCCCTGGGTCCAATGATTCCATAGTAAGTTAAAGCTTTTTAACGTGTTTCATTATGAATGTCATCATAGGCATGATACATGTATTTATGTTATTGTTTTTGATTTTTTATATCAGCTAGATAAAATTCCTGAGCTCTTTGATAGAACGTTCGCTTTGTCTGGGAGAGATTTGCAATCTACTCCAGGCAGCAACAGGAATGCTTTGTTGAAATAAGGGATGATTTTTCCTTCACCAAGCTCTTTGTTTTAGAAGTGAAAGAACTGGTCTTTCAATATGACCTTAAAAACTGAAGCCCTATTCGACAATAGACACTGAAATGGTAAAGAACTCTTACAGCTAAATACTTCAGAGCGCCTGCATATACAGCATTTACGTAAAATTCTTGACAACTGAACGCGATGTCATCTTCTCTCGAATGGGACATTAAACATTAATTTTCGGTATATGGAATCTGCTAACTAATGAAAGGGGAAGATAACGAACAATGATCAATCTCTTAAGTCTTATAAGCGATACAAAACAGAGAGTTGGGCAAACACGGACCCCTGGACACACCAGAGGTGGGATCAGGTGCCTAGGAGGAGTAAGCATCCCCTGTCGACCGGTCACACCCGCCGTGAGCCCTATATCTTGATCAGGTAAACGGAGTAATCCGTAGTCAAAATCAGTGTGCCAAGAACGGCCTAACAATCGGCATGATACACGTCAGACAGCATTTGACCTAATGATAGGTTGTATTGGCAAATACTATTTATTTTCGCATTGGAAAAGACAATTTGACTTTAAGGGTTTCCTTCAAGTTATTATATTGATCACATTTAGGGCATCATTGATCGTTCAGTTCGGCATAATCATGTTATTCGATCCGCGGACTTAACAATATCGTTATAATATATTTATATGCATAAAGACATATGATTAAAGATAGTCGGCACACGGACTAACTAGTTACTAATACTTTTATATTTTTACCCATGTTAACTAATCATGTTATTTATTCCGTTTTTAAGTCACATTTACGGAATAAATGCTATCGTAAAGTCCGCAGATCGAATAACATGATTATGCCTGTTCCACTCATATGGAGATATCACCATTGCCGGTAAAGGGCTGTAAAATTTAGGCCTATGCTCATCGCTTACAGCCTATGAGCAGGGAGGGATCTTTATCATGCCACAACTGCTGTGACATTGGGCCTCGGTTTTTGTGGTGTTATTCGAAGGACCGCCCTATTTAGTCGCCTCTTACGACAACCCATCGTTGGAAACCCACGGGCGGTCGCACTACGTTTACCTCCCGTGGGACAAAACGTCGATATTTTCGCATAATTCATTAAATTGCATGACCTTACGTGACCTATCAAGGACCAATGTGAATCGCCGTTAAGTATTCCCGGAACTCAAAGTGTCAGCACTAATGGCGACGCCAATGAAAGTATGTGTGTGTTTTGTTGTGTACCACTATCAAAGATATATAGATGAAAACTCCAGATTTTACACCCAAAATGTCAGATCATATTGGCTAATACTTCACTTTCTTTCACATGTAACCCAACCAACCCCCCCCCCCCCGTAATATCAGCGAGATTTGTCGAGGCTGGATATTTTGACTGACGCCTCTTCCGAATCTCAGACCAGTGTAGCACAAAGTGATTCGGGAAATCTTGCCTAAACTTCGGCCGCTTGTTGCGATTAAAATGGGTTAAAATGAATTTCTTGTCCGCTTCAACTTTTCCCCTTAGATATCCTATTAACTCCCTTTCACAATGAAACATGCATTTCTTACCTTTACATGGTGTAATTCCCACAGTAAATTAAGTTGACTATTTTCGAAGCCGTTGCAAACAGCCACCATTTCATATTTACCTTCTCAATACCGAAGAGTTCCGATATACTATTTCATGACAGTTTGCACTACGATTGGAATTTACAGAACTTACTGATAGGCATTTACTTTGTACAAGCATTTAAGCATAAAAATTAAAAGCAATAAAACGAAACCTGTGTAACATTTAATCTATTTGAAGGCGTCCTAAACTATAGAAGTGTTGATAAGGTAATATGAAATGGTGGTCTTTTGCAATGGCTATATGAGTATAGAAATCTGTATCTGTATAGTGCGGCGCTTGGATGTGTACCTATGAATATCTTAATTCTAATAGAGACATTGGTGTTCACTATTTCTATGCACTTATTTGGTCAGTTTGATGTTCGGGTGATTCTTAAGTATCTTACCAAAGAGAATCTGAGATTTGCTATTTGTTTTTCTATCTCCAAATATGCTATAACAACCAATTGTACTTTCTGAGAAGTTCAAAATATCAATAGGTTAATGATTACGATGCAAAAAGAGAGCATGACTTGGAAACACTTAATTTTTCGCATGCGCATCGTTGTTTGTTGGTTTGTTTACGCGTTCTTCAAGAATGTTTCACTTAAATAGAGACGTCATCCTCTGAAAATGAAGTGTCAAACATTTTGACCTGGATGTACGACTCAAACCCGTAGCAATGATGATTTTATATCGTGTCAACGCGTACGATGATAAGAGACCTATGTATTACATCCGAAAGAAACCTGACTTTCACTTTCAATGTTGGATGCTTGGTGAAGGGATAGTAACTACTACTTGCACCAGACGTCTTGGGTTTATTTGATGATGTACAGGGATGTATTGTTATCATTCTTATCACCTTGCCATTAGCTCCAATTGCCTGCCCGTCATCGCTGTACTCTACAAACCACCATGGTTTAGTGGTAGTCGCTGGTTGAGTTGTAACGGTGGTCGGTGGTTGGGTGGTGGTAGTAGTTGTTGTTGTAGTAGTTGGTGTCGTGGTGGTAGTCGATGGTGTTGTTGTTGTTGTGGTGGTGGTGGTGGTTGTGGTGGTGGCTGATGTAAATTGGTCTGAAATAAAGCATAGCATTGTTCTCATTTACAGGATCTACAAAGAAATGTGACGAAAGTCTTGTCACAAAATAAATTCAAATTCGTATACGAAGTAAATAAAAAAATTCACAATGCCTCATGATTTCTTGCTTGTATATGTATTTACCTTGGCATAAGAAATTATAAGTATATGAACAACTTTTGTCCGCCCACTCGAATTGTCCTGAGCCAACAGACTGAAGACGGATACAAAAATCAGAGCCTGGATTATTGGGTTCATAATATATCCATGGATAGGTATTGTGAACGCTTCCATACACCCCGGAAATAACCGCAGTTCCGTCCTGGAAAACATACTGCCCTCCTGTTAGCGTCAAACCGAACCACACATCCCCCACAGTCCTGTGTAAACAAGTCTAGTACTAGTGACATACAGAAATTGTGTCGCATTGTAGGCTGTAATACATTTCTTCAATTCCTGTAACTTAAAGAGGTATGCTACACCAGAGAAATTTGATGTAAATGGAAAGTGGAGGATATGTACAACAATATTTTGAAGTTGGACATTTTCAGATTTACTTTATTTTGTCTAAAAATACAGTTTTAGTAGAAAGCAATCTGGGAAAAAAAATTTAAAACCCCTGCTGAACTCGAACCTGCGACCTATAGTTCAGCAGTCGGTATGTTAACCTACTGAGCTACTCGGCTAGGTAATCAAATCATTATGACGATGTAGAGTACCTCCTTAAACTGAAAAAGTGAAAATAACGAACAGCAGTGATCTCATAATTCCTATGAAGAATACAATTAAATTAAGAACAGGGCAAATACGGACCCTGGTCACACCAGAGGTGGGTGCTTAGGATGGTTAAGTATTCCCTGGGGTTTCATCAATCTCGTTTAAAGTTAGATTTCGTATTATAACGATCTAATCTACATATACGTACAACCTGTCATTAAATCAAATGCTGTCTGACGTGCTTCATACCAATTGTTAGGCCGTTCTTTACATACTGATTTTGACTACGGATTACTCCGTTTACCTGATCAAGATATAGGGCTCACGGTGGAATCAACTTATTTGTCAGTAGCCTAAATTTATTTATTGTATGATAGCGGGGAGAATACCAGAAGAATATGATATATCTAATCATCCGAGAGCAATCATGATGGATTATGGGATTTTTCTACAGTGATGAGATTACATATAGATATTTACATTTATCATTGATTTGTCAAAAATAAAATTTGGTTGTTTTTTTTGTTTTGTTTTTTGTTTGTTTTTTGTTTTTGTTTTGGTTTTTTTCATTTATTTTATTTCTCAATAAGAAGCATGGACCTTGGAACTTTGATTCCTTTGTATTACAAAATATAAATAAATGTGTCTAGAATTTTATACATTGTAACTGATTATAGTATACAAATTACTTTATGATTGCACCAATTAACCTACTTTGTATCCTTCTACTCAGAAAGATCGCGATCTTCATAATATCAGGCCGACATCTAATGTATCCCTCGCATCTCTCTACATATCGCATTTTAATAGATATAGGTGCAAGCGCCATATTAATGACCTTGACCTAAGAAAAATGTGATCAGATCTTCCACTCCAGGACAACAACTTTCTTTCAGTCCGTAACTTTAATTGAAGCACTAACCGGTACCGTATTTTTAACATAATCTATAAACCTATCTGTTTCCCATACAATTAACCATTGTCATATCGGAGGTATCAATTGAGATGGGGTACGACAAGAAGTGTTTAGTTTTGTCAGGAATTGTGTGAGAGTTATGGTTACATTAATTTGGGTGAGGTTAGAGTCGGCAAACTAAGTGAAGTACTGAAGTACGAGTAAATGGGTTAAGCTTAGTATTCAGGCGCGGCACAAGTTTTAATAAATTCATTCAGGTGGAATACGAGCATGTGACATAGGACTTACTCTGGATTTTGGTTTTTTATTGTGTGCATGTGTGTGTGTGTGTGTGTGTGTGTGTGTGTGTGTGTGTGTGTGAGAGAGAGAGAGAGAGAGAGAGAGAGAGAGAGAGAAAATCATGCCGGGATACAGACCCAGAATTTTGTTGTATGTTGATGTATTCTATGGCAGCTGCATTGATTTCGGCAGATTTCAGGGAAGCCAGTTTCATACCCAAGCCCTCGCAGGCGGAGTTGCCAGTAGCCCAGTTTCCAACAGACGCAGGGTTCATGTAAAATCCTGGAAAGGTAGTTTAAATTCAAATTCAATTTAGCTTTCTCAGGGTTTTTTTCCCCATAAACTGTGTAAATGTTTTCTGCTACGTTTTGTACGCTTCGAATGAATACAGGAATTAGCTCATTCATCATAGACTTGTTAACACTACCATGAATTAGGGTAGATTATACACTAGGTGGCGTTATCGCGAAGCAGAGTTCATATCACACTAGTTGGCGATATCATAAAAGAGTTCATATCATACACTAGGTGGCGTTATCTTGAAGCAGAGTTCATACCACACTAGGTGGCGAAATCGTGATTTAAGGTGGCTCACTTCACCCTGAAATAGTTTCTCAAATCAGTATGAACTGATTTAATCATAAAAGATATGATGATATATAATAAGTATATACATATGTATGTCAAAAAGGCAGAAAATATGCAAATTTGGATGAAACATGATTTTCAAAAACATTATTTCAACACATGTGAACAAAAGACTCTGCAAGATTTGAAGTTAAAATCTGCGTTTCACCAGTCCAATACTTTAACCAGTGAGCTACGATGATAGACAAACAAATCGATCAATACAAATAGTTTCACAAAACATTTAAATCGCCATCTTGTGACGTAGTGTCATAAAGAGTAGACCTCTATAAGCTTTAATGTAGTGAGTTACCTTAAGAGTTCATATCATACACTAGGTGGCGTTCTCGAGAATTAGAATTCCTATAATACACTAGGTGGCGTTAACGTGAAGCAGAGTTCATATCATACACTAGGTGAGGTTATCTTAAAGAAGAGTTTATGTCCAACACTAGGTGGCGTTATCATGAAGAAGAGTTTATGTCATACACTACAATGTAGGTGCGCTATCGTGAATTAGAAATCATACACTAGCTGACTTGTAACAGGAAGGGAAAAAATGTAACAGACCAGACCGGAAGTCGAACCCGGGCTCTATCTCCGTTAGGGTACAATACACTCTACCGACTGAGCTACTTGTCAGTTCCAGGGGCTGGTCTACGGAACCAAATGTAACAGGAAGGGAGTAAATGTAACGGACCAGACCGGGATTTGAATCTTGGCCAATCTCTAGTCAGGTGCTTTTCGGACTCAGCTATCTGACCACCTACAGCGTTATCATGAATTAATGTTCATGTCATGTTTTAACTAGATGGTGTCATCCCGAAGAGCTTTACGGCTTCAATAATGCGTATAGTATTAGTCCTAAAATTCTTCAAATTTTGGTTTTAATGATCCTCGATAAACGTACTATTACAATAAATTATATCCAATGTACGCTCTAGTTAAATGTGGAATTTTTTCAGTTAAATACTTATCTTAAAGCTCTGTTAGGACGCACCTTCACACAAGAAATCCTCGATCGCATCACAACTATGGTGTTTCCAATTTAAGCTCGCACCCCACTCCATTATAACACAGGCCTTAGTGACATCGTCCACGGGGGTGCTAGCATCCTTCCAAGGCGTGGTGTAAAATGCTCCCCAGGAAAGTGTAGTACCGTCAGTCCATTTGTACACCATAGTCGCCTGGTTGACGTCTCTGTCTAATCCTATCCACACGTTTTTACTTTTTCTGTGGCGAAAAGTGACATAGTTGTAATGATGAACTTGTTTCTCAAACATTGCATCCCGAATAAAGCCGCTTAAATCGTAATTACAGGTTTCATTTAGATAGTCTGGAAAAGTAAGTAAGAATCCTGATTATGATAATGGTGTTGGGGGTTAGAGGTACCGGACAATTTCATTGAATTAAATACTGTACATATACGTACCCCCACAGAGAATTGTAGGTATTGAGAAAATCTTTGCCTGCCTCCCACTCGGACTGGGTGTTGAATACGGCCAGCCGTAGTCCCATGGACTCGCACTGGGTTTTAGCCTGAGACACCGTCACATCCGTATTTTTACCATAATAGAAGCCTGTCAATGGCAATGGTAAAATCAGATAGAAACCTGCCAATGGTTAAATCAGATAGAAACCTGCCAATGGTTAAATCATATAGACACCTGTCAATGGTCAAATCAGATAGAAACCTGTCAATGGTCAAATCAGATAGACACCTGCCAATGGTTAAATCAGATAGACAACTGTCAATGGTCAAATCAAATAGAAGCCTGTCAATGGTTAAATCAGATAGAAACCTGTCAATGGTCAAATCAGATAGACACCTACCAATGGTCAAATCAGATAGAAACCTGTCAATGGTTGAATCAGATAGAAATCTGCCAATGGCTAAATCAGATAGAACCCTGCCAATGGTTAAATCAGATATATAGAAACCTGCTAATGGTCAAATCAGATAAATAGAAACCTGCCAACGGTTAAATCAGATATATAGAAAACTGCCAATGGTTAAATCAGATAGAAATCCGCCAATGGTTAAATCAGATAGAAACCTGCTAATGGTTAAATCAGATAAATAGAAATCTGCCAATGGTTAAATCAAATAGAAACCTGCCAATGGTCAAATCAGATAGAAACCTGCTAATGGTCAAATCAGATAGAAGCATGCCAATGGTTAAATCAGATAGGAACCTGCCAATGGTTAAATCATATAGAAACCTGCCAATGGTCAAATCAGATAGAACCCTACCAATGGTTAAATCAGATAGCAACCTGTCAATGGTTAAATCAGATATATAGAAACCTGCCAATGGTCAAATTAGATAGAAACCTGTCAATGGTTAAATCAGATAGAAACCTGCTAATGGTCAAATCAGATAGAAACCTGTCAATAGTTAAATCAGATAGAAACCTGCCAATGGTTAAATCAGATAGAAACCTGTCAATGGTTAAATCAGATAGAAACCTGCCAATGGTTAAATCAGATAGAAACCTGCCAATGGTTAAATCAGATAGAAACCTGTCAATTGTTAAATCAGATAGAAACCTGTCAATGGTTAAATCAGATAGAAACCTGCCAATGGTTAAATCAAATAGAAGCCTGCCAATGGTTAAATCAGATAGAAACCTGCTAATGGTCAAATCAGATAGAAACCTACCAATGGTTAAATCAGATAGAAACCTGCTGATGGTCAAATCAGATAAATAGAAACCTGCCAATGGTTAAATCAGATATATAGACACCTGCTAATGGTCAAATCAGATAAATACAAACCTGCCAACGGTTAAATCAGATATATAGAAACCTGCCAATGGTTAAATCAGTCATATAGAAACCTGCTAATGGTCAAATCGGATAAATAGAAACCTGCCAACGGTTAAATCAGATATATAGAAAACTGCCAATGGTTAAATCAGATAGAAATCCGCCAATGGTTAAATCAGATAGAAACCTGCTAATGGTTAAATCAGATAGAAACCTGCCAATGGTCAAATCAGATAGAAACATGCCAATGGTTAAATCAGATAGAAGCCTGCCAATGGTTAAATTAGATAGAAACCTGCCAATGGTTAAATCAGATAGAAACCTGTCAATGGTTAAATCAGATAGAAACCTGACAATAGTTAAATCATATAGAAACCTGCCAATGGTTAAATCAGATAGAAACCTGCCAATGGTTAAATCAGATAGTAACCTGTCAATGGTTAAATCAGATAGAAACCTGCCAATGGTTAAATCATATAGAAACCTGCCAATGGTTAAATCAGATAGAAACCTGCCAATGGTCAAATCAGATAGAAACATGCCAATGGTTAAATCAGATAAAAGCCTGCCAATGGTTAAATCAGATAGAAACCTGCCAATGGTTAAATCAGATAGAACCCTACCAATGGTTAAATCAGATATATAGAAACCTGCTAATGGTCAAATCAGATATATAGAAACCTGCCAATGGTTAAATCATATAGAAACCTGCCAATGGTCAAATCATATAGAAACCTGCTAATGGTCAAATCAAATAGAAACCTGCCAATGGTTAAATCAGATATATAGAAACCTGCTAATGGTCAAATCAGATAGAAACCTGCTAATGGTCAAATCAGATAGAAACCTACCAATGGTTAAATCAGATAGAAACCTGCTAATGATCAAATCAGATAAATAGACACCTGTCAATGGTTAAATCAGATAGAAACCTGTCAATGGTTAAATCAGATAGAAACCTACCAATGGTTAAATCAGATAGAAACCTGCTAATGATCAAATCAGATATATAGAAACCTGCTAATGGTTAAATCAGATATATAGAAAACTGCTAATGGTTAAATCAGATAAATAGAAACCTGCCAACGGTTAGATCAGATATATAGAAAACTGCCAATGGTTAAATCAAATAGAAACCTGTCAATGGTTAAATCAGATATATAGAAAACTGCCAATGGTTAAATCAAGTAAATCTTACTTCGGTCTTTCATATTTTCAATTTAAGGTTGATCAATCCTCATGTGATGCCATATAGGTTTTGGCAAAGTTTTTTTTATCAAATTAAACTGCGCATGACAGAGATATATCTTTCGGGGGAATTTTATTCACTGCATAAAATAAAAATAGAAATTGGTAAACTATTACTACTGAAAAAGTTTATATTTTCCACAGATAATCAATCATTTATAATTGAAATTTTTTTATCAAGGGCAATAACTCCTATGCTGGTATTTCTTCTACTGCATGTCTATATTATACAATGAATTCCCCAATATCAATTTGTTTCTATTTTGTTTCATTTGTACTCAATGTTATTTTTCACATAATTGAACTTTCAAGTATTTCGAACTGCTATACACGCGAAAATATGGGAATTCTAGGGGAAAATTAATTAATGATGAAATGCAATAAATAAATAAATGCAATGAATAAAAAAAAAAATACAGAAAAAAATGAACACTAAAGACTAAAAGAATCATGTTCAAAAAATCGATTGCGTCACACCGAATTATATATATTATTATATTTTTTAATTTTCCGAAAATCAATCAATGAGAGCTATGTTATGATAAACAATTAAATCTAAAACTCGGGAGTACCGTGTACTGTGAAACCTACCTGATATTAACAGACATCTTATGACTAGGATTAAAGTTACAACCAATTCACGTATTCCCGACATCGCCATATCCCACTATTAAACAAACCTACTGGAATGGTACATTAATTTCCTCATCATTGATTTCCGTTATCTAAATTAAATTCTACAGTTAGCGTTTCTTTGGAGGCTTATATAATATTCTTATTATTTACAGGCTTTTGTAAGAATACAAATTGCTTTATTATTTCATGAAAATTAAAAGAAAGGGGAGAAAAATAATATACAAAGTCCTAAGCAAATTGGATATTGATTTCTATTCATTATACAAATTCTAAAGTACGGGTGAAATTGATTTTTGACAAAAGGAGAAATTCTATAGATGCATGGACTGAAGTCATTCCACCCCAAATTGGCAATGACATGAACAAACTCTATGACTTTGCCAGAATGGAAGTGGCCACCTTCTCCTAATTATTTCTCAGTGTTGTTCTGTGCCTTCTAAATTTTCTATTTGCCGTTTACTTTCTGTATAACACCATCATTAGCAGTTAATCTTTTCATATATTTGTAAAATTTATATTTCATTGAAATATTCATTTTATCCATACTTAGTCCTCTATTTACTTATTTACACTTTGTTCCTAAACTTTAACACCAGTATTTTATTTATTATTCAATGTAATCTTATTATTTATTTGTTTATATTTATTCATATTTTATTTTTCACCACAGTTCTACATTATTTAATAGATAGTCAGATACTTATCACAGGGCAAGATATTGTAGATATAAATTAAAATAAATATTAAATATAAATTTTACCCACCTGGCTATTGGACCAGATGATTAATCGGTATATCATTGCTTTTTTTTTCTGTAAGCGATCAACATGCGCTGGATTATATATGAAATTACATTTACAATATCTGTTTTACCATGCATACAAAATAGATTGTTAGATATACATGTACATGTCTATGGGAGAGAGCGTTCTACGTTTTAAGAACTTGTGCTCAATCCCTTTGTAAATTCAGTTACAATAAAAAAATTGTTCAAACCAACAAGAGGCCAAAGGGCTACATCGCTCACCTGAGTCACCTTGGCCCCAATTTTCTCTATATATATGTATGTAAAACTTTGATACCCTATTGTGGTACCATCCTACCCCCCACGTTCATGATTTTAACAAACTTAAATCTGCACTATGTCAGGAAGATTTCATGTAATTATATTTTTCTGGCTCAGTGGTTCTTAAGAAGATTTTTAAAGATTTTCCCTATATATTTGTATGTAAAACTTTGATACCCTATTGTGGTACCATCCTACATCCGGGGCCATGATTTTAACAAACTTAAATCTGCACTATGTCAGGAAGCTTTCATTCCTGGCCCTGTGGTTCTTGAGAAGACAATTTTCAAAGATTTTCCCTATATATATTTGTATATAAAACTGTGATCCCCTATTGTGGCTCCACTCTACCCCCGGGGTCACGATTTTAACAAATTGGAATCTGCACTATGTCAGGCAGCTTTCATGTAAATTACAGCTCTTCTGGCCCAGTGGTTCTTGAAAAGATTTTTAAATGACCCAATCCTATTTTGGCATTTTTTAAAAATTATCTCCCCTTTGAAGGATGCATTGGTCAAACTTGAGAGATCGTCCCCCAAGGATGCGTTTTTGCCAAGTTTGGTTGAAATTGGTCCAGTGGTTCTGGAGAAGAAGTCGAAAATGTGAAAAGTTTACAGACGATGGACAACAGGTGATCAGAAAAACTCACTAGAGCTTTCAGCTCAGGTGAGCTAAAATCTTCAAACCTCCAGATTTGAAATACTTATGATGACCCCTCATTAGAACGAGTTAATAAACCGCTTAATTATGTCGATTAGTTAACCCGTTCTTTGATTATGCCTTCGTCAAGCGTTCTGGACATTCGTTGAGAGCAGACTTTTACTTTATTGCCCCAAGTATCAACATGCACGTACCGTTTTTTACTCAGCTTTTGTATTATGGTTTTAATGCTAGTTTGCTTTTGGTCTTTTTTGTACATGTATTATTTCATTTCTATGTAAATATTCTATCGTCCTGAAGTAGGGACAGGTCTTCCCAAATATTTGACAATTTCATATTGTTCGTGTCGTTGGTTATTTTATGTGTTTATTCCTTATTTATTTGACCTCGTATCTATATTCAGATCCGACACTTTCGATCAATGTTGAGTGCCTTAAAGGTACTTTCTCTACCCATCTATCTTTATCTTTCTTTCTTTCTCTCTTATACATGTATATGCCTAGTGGACAAAGATGATACCGAACTCAAGAAAATATCCACGTGTCATACCCAAATACCGTAAGGAAAGCCATGCTCAAGTCAATGACGTAACAAAATGGCCGTGGTAGTGCAGACTGTTTTTTCAATTTTGAACTTCAGTTTATGAATTGGGCAAGAAATTCAAATTAGAAATGATATCCAGTGTTACTCATTCTACATAATTGTTTATTGCAATACACACACATTTTATTCATTGATACAGGGTCAGGGCCAGATAGAATTCGATAAATGATTGATTGAATGTTGTTTAACGTCCCTCTCGAGAATATTTCACTCATATGGAGACGTCACTATTGCCGGTGAAGGGCTGCAAAATTTAGGCCTATGCTCAGCGCTTATGGCCTTTGAGCAGGGAGGGATCTTTATCGTGCCACACCTGCTGTGACACGGGACCTCGGTTTTTGCGGTCTCATCCCAAGGACCGCCCCATTTAGTCGCCTATTACGACAATCAAGGGATACTGAGGACCTATTCTAACCCGGATCCCCACGGGATTCGATAAAAAAAAAATAATAGGTATTTTTCTGAATTTCTTAGTATCTTGGAAAGTATACGGAATTTTCGGGATGAACTTTGGTAGTAATGCTGATTGATTATGTGTGAAAATATTACAATACAGAGTAGAATTTCATACCGTTTGCTTTATGGGTTTTTATTTTATCGGCAAACATGGGTACCCTAGCTATGTTTAAAGTTCTAAAGTTTTACTGTTTAAAAGTAAATTCAAACCGTCTATAGTGGTTCAAGAGATGAAAATGTGAAAAGTTTACAGATGGACAGACAGACAAAACGTGATCAGAAAAGTTCACGAGCTAAAAAAAGAATACAATTATTTCAGAAAAAAATCTTTACTCCGACACATCATGCAAATTGTGTGTAAAGTCATCATAAGCATTGTAAATTGTGAAATTCATGGTCCTATATTCTGAAATAGTGGAGATAGGGGGACTCATATCTTGAAAATGCATTTTCTTTAGACATCTTGACACACACACACACATATATATATATATACATACATATATATATATATATATATATATATATAACGGTATATATCAAGAATGCGGTATTTCTTCATAACAACTGGCCTCTTGACATCCGGGCATCAAACTGAACCAATCATGAAAGAAGCCTTTAAATTTTAACCAAATTGTGAAATCAATTATCGAATTATGGTTGGAAATATTCTAAAAGATTTCCACAGCAATCTGTACATCTTTACTGCATGTAATCATCATGATTCGGTCTATTTAACATAAATACAGGTACAGTTGTACATTATTTTTTTTATGTGTCCTAATGGCTGACCGCAGAGAACGTCCAGTCAACCCGCGAATACCCCCCACCCACCCACACACACACAGAGAATCAGTTACATGGTACAAATAACATCCACCTTTAAACAAACTGACACAAAACAACATGTAGTGTTTAATCTATTCTTTAATTTATGGATCATCAAATGTTTATACAGCTTAATAATCCAACGATGTAAAATAAAAATCTAAAAGTCATATCAAAAATTTAAATTTATTTGTTTGCTGCGTTTTATTTTGACAAGAATTGTACTAATGCATTTATTATCATTGTTTGAATAGATGATTAGCAGTTTATTGCAATAGCCATCAGTGATACGAAAAACATTGAGCACCAAAATAAAAACACAACATTGCATTGATCACGTCTTCTTCTCTCCCATTCGGTGTTGTTTTAAACATTTAGGGGAACAGAACTTGAAATCCGAATATTCAAATGGAACTTTGCCGGTCATGTCCGAGCCGCACTGGAAACAGCGACTGAAAATATACATTTCAAATGTTGTATTTTTATCAAATCAAAATAAGAAGTCACATCTTTTCACTCGGTGTCTTCATTTAAGTGAAGTTTTCTGCTTTACATGTATTCCTCTTATTGATAAGCAAAATGAACCATAGAATAGTCAACAGTCCAGTTCGATATCTCCTGATCGAAATGAACCATTAAATAACCAACAGTCCAGTTCGATACATCTTCGCTAGCCAAAGGTGACGCTCCACGGTGTTTCTCTTTTGAAAAGAGAAACACCGTGGAGCGTCACCCTTGGCTAGCGAAGATGAGTTCAATATCTCCTGATCGAAATGAACCATAGAATAGTCAACAGTCCAGTTCGATAT
Source organism: Ostrea edulis (assembly GCF_947568905.1). Taxonomy (NCBI): domain Eukaryota; kingdom Metazoa; phylum Mollusca; class Bivalvia; order Ostreida; family Ostreidae; genus Ostrea; species Ostrea edulis. The sequence goes on from NC_079173.1 coordinate 30,085,672, forward strand.
CTCCTGATTGAAATGAATGTCGACTCCTGATCTGTAAATCGTGGGTTCAAGTATAGCATGGTTTTATTTTTTTCATATCATTTTCTGCTACAATTGCTTTTTTTAAAAGTACATGTATACGGTAAATTTGAAACTTTTCAAAATACTGTTGTACATAACCCTCACTTTTCATCCATATCCCATTTCTCTGGTGTGCTACTTCTTGAATGTCAAGGTTCTTTAATTTAATGATATGAAATTTACATTGTTTTCATTTAATATTATTAATCATGAGGTCAATTGTGTGTCGAGAATTATCCATGTATATGTTTTTTTTGTTTTACGGCAATTCGAATCTTTTTCTCACTCTTGTTAAGACAGTGAAGTACCACAGATTTTTACTCGTGCATGATGCCCAGGGCCATAGTAGTGAGTATTCCTTATTGTGTGATGAATATCCGGAAATATGCCCGCCTCAGTCATTGCACAGACGTGGACCTCGCAAACTCGATCCACTTTACCGCGCAATGACCTCAAGTGGGTATATTTTCCCGATATTCAGTCAATTACATATAAAGATGTGAGTCCAAGCTGGATTGACTTTCAATAAATGTACACTGTACTAGTATCTTGTAGAATTCTTTTTAAAAATCTATTTTCCAGGATGAATTAGAGGAGAGTCACTGGTTCCTAAGCTTGACATTGTCTATAACGATAGTACATGTATATCAACATGTTTTGCTTTCAAAATCAAGAAAATATATTTGGTTCATTTGATAACTTATAATGACGTCATAATACAATGTATTAATCTGACCTATTATATTTTAGAAAGCTTCCGGGACTACCCACTTAGAGAATGACAAGCAAACTGGGATACATTCACTGTAAGCAATAATTCATTATAAGCGTGTTCACTGTAACTATGTTTTACTGTATAAAGTGCTAAATAACAAGAGCCTAACCTTAACACTGGGGTTTTCTGGCCTGTTTCCTCTATATTTTTCAGAAGTCTCTTTTCTGCAGCTAGGGCACGCTGATTAAGAAAACAAAATTGAGTCTCAATAAATTAGTGCCCAAAAGTACAGTAGTCATCTAAAAATTATTTAATTTACTTGCACTAACTGTAAATTCTTGATATGAAGCATCCTGTGATTGAAATCATAAATTCAAGAACACATTGGGTCTTAAATTTCATGAAGTTACCTTGAACCAATCAGACAGAACTAGAGAACTGTTTTAGTTACCTTCAACCAATCAGACAGAACTAAAGATATGTCTCAGTTACCTTGAACCAATCAGACAGGACTAGAGATCTGTTTTAGTTACCTTCAACCAATCAGACAGAACTAGATATCTGTCTTAATTACCTTCAACCAATCAGACAGAACTAGAGATATGTTTTAGGTACATGTACCTTGACCAATCATACTGAACTTGAGATCTTTTTTAGTTACCTTCAAGCAATCAGACTGAGCTAAATATCTTCTTAGTTACCGTCAAGCAATCAGACAGAGCTAAAGATCTTCTTAGTTACCTTCAAGCAATCAGACAGAGCTAAAGATTTTAGTTACCTACAAGCAATCAGAGATAGAGAGAGGGAGAAATCTCTTGTGTAAGTTATATTTTCCCACATGAGAAAGAGAGAGAGATAGGTCTTGGTATTTACCTTTTGCACATCAGAGAGAGAGAGAGAGAGAGAGAGAGAGAGAGAGAGAGAGATATAGACAAAGCAGGAGATGTTTTTAATTACCTTTTACTATCAAAGAGCTAGAAATCTCTTGTTAGCTAAATGTACCTTTTTCAGATAATAAAGAGAGACAAATGAAAAATAATTCTTCTTAATTACCTTTTCCCAATCAATAAGTGCTAGAAATCTTTTCTTAGTTACCTTTTTTGCTTAGACAGAGCTAAGTAACTCTTCATAGTTACCTTTTCTCGATCAGACAGAGCTAGATATCTCATCATAGTTACCTTTTCTCCATCAGACAGAGCTAGATATCTCTTCATAGTTACCTTTTCTCGATCAGACAGAGCTAAATACTGTAAACGTATTATATTTGGCGTGTACGATATTTGGCAGAAATCGCTTTTTCAACAAGTTAGCGTAGATTTGATTTAGCGCATTCCTGAATTACTTTAAACATCTAGATTTACGATGGCATTTAGCGATGTACTTGATTTAGCGGAAGCTGCGTTCCGCCAAAGGCGCTAAATAGAATACACAGCCAAATGTAATACATTTACAGTATCTCTTCTAAGTTACCTTTTCTCGATCAGACAGAGCTAGGTATCTCTTCTTCTCTCTTTCCTCTGCTTCCTTTATGGCATCTTCTTCTCTTTTTTCCTTCAGATATAAATGTTCAGATTTCATGATTTTGTGTTAAAAGTGTCCTGCTAGCTATGTATACAACATAAGGACAATATATACACTAGAAAACATTGAATTCCTACCATGAATATTCTTTATATCTGATTTTGTGTCAGCAATTGTCATCAGTCTTACTGTCACTAAATTATCTTACTGTCGCTGAGCACTGTCTGACTGTCACTGAACACCATCTTTCTATCACTGAACATTGTCTTTCTGTCACTGAACATTGTCTGACTGTCACTGAACATTGTCTGACTGTCACTGAACATTGTCTTTCTGTCACTAAACATTGTCTAACTGTCACTGAACATTCTGACTGCCACTGAACATTGTCTTTCTGTCAATGAACACTATCACTAGCTTAATTTTACTTTCTTACTTTCATCCTCTCTTGCTTGGCTCTCTTTTGTAACTTTTTTTTTTCGGCTGCCTTTTGCTTTCTTCCTTTCTCCATATCATCAGTTAGTGCACTTGGAATCTACAACAGAGTACAGATTTCACAAATCATATATCTCAGTAGACAGATATCACAGTATGCAGATATTAAAATGCAGATACCACATATACCAAAATGTACAGATACCACAGTGTGCATATAACAGATACATACAGGTATTACAAATCACAGAGTATATACCACACAAAGCACAGAGTACAGATATATCACATAGTGAAGATACCACAGATTACAGATATCACATTGTGCAGATATCACAGAGTGTAGATATCACAAAGTACAGATATCACAGAGTACATAAATAACATATTACAGATATCACAGAGTACAGATATCACAGAGTACAGATATCACAGAGTGTAGATATCACAAAGTACAGATATCACATAGTACATAAATAACATATTACAGATATCAAAGAGTACAGATATAACAAAGTACAGATATAACAGAGTACAGATATCAAAGTACAGATATCACAGAGTGTAGATATCACAAAGTACAGATATCACAGAGTACATAAATAACATATTACAGATATCACAGAGTACAGATATAACAGAGTACAGATATAACAGAGTACAGATATCAAAGTAGATATCAGAGAGAGCAGATATCACAGAGTACATATATCACAGAGTACAGATATCAAAGTACAGATATCAGAGAGAGCAGATATCACAGAGTACAGATATCACAGAGTAAATATAATAGAGAACATATATTATAGATTAAAGTTATCACAGAGTAATCACATGTAAATACCGTAGACAACAGATATCACAGAATATGGACGTGGATAGATATCCTGATTATTTACACGGTTTACTGCAATAGCTCAGTGGTTGAGCATTCACATCATAACTGTGAGGTCGTGAGTCTGAGCTCTACTCGTCCCATAGTGGCTTCACACCTAAGACACAAACATGGGTAGTGATTGCTTCTTTCCCAAATACTCAGCATTTAGAAGTGAGAATCACAGGTCTTTCGTATATGACCTTAAAAACAGAGGTCCCATAACGTGGCAGGTATTGGCACATTAAATAACCCTCATAGCTATGGACTTCAGTGCTAAGCGTAGGTCTAATTTTGTGGTACTTCACATAAAGCTGGTGATGTCTCAATATGAGTGAACAATTCTCGACAAGACAAAGAAAAAACAAGAGGTACTGTGAGCAATGCTCACTAAGAATACCCCCCGCTTACCCCAATCTCCCAAAGGGTGTTGGTAATAGGTATAGACTACCTCTTTTCTGAGTGTAAAAAACAAATGGCATGACAAACCGAACCATATTGCTACTTTGATGTCCAGTGCACTTGACCTTTGACCTTTTGACCCCAAAATCGATAGGGAACATTTTCATCCCATTGGTAGTCCATATGTATGATATGGTGACTTTAGGTGGAAAGGATAATGCTTTAGAGCCCGGAAACCATATTGCTACTTCGATGTCCAGTGCGCTTGACCTTTGACCTTTTGACCCCAAAATCGATAGGGAACATCTTCATCCCATGGGTAGTCCATATTTATGATATGGTGACGGTAGGTGGAAAGGATAATGCTTTAGAGTCCGGAAACCATTGCGTCTACAGACGGACGGACGGACAGACAGACAGACGGACAACCCGATTCCAGTATTACCCACCCCCCCCCCCCCCCCACCCACAACTTGTTGCGGGGGGTATAATAACCAAACAACCTTATCATTTACTCTAGAGACCATGGGGGAATACAAAAATAGTTGGCGATTGTTAATGGTGATTTCCATCAAGTTGTTAGCCAATCAAAATACAGAAATGAAACAAGTTGAATTAGAATATGATATCTAATTTTTTCATATTCAGTTCCAGAATTTTAAAAATGCAAAGCTTGCACAACAATATCCGGGCAGTCAGCAAAAGGCAAAAGAACTACTTGTTTCATTTTAAAAACCTGCAGAATTCTTAGGAAGCCTAAAAGCTTACTCACCTGAGCTGCTTTATAATCATATCGCTCAGGATACTGTCCCATGAACTTCCGAAATTCATTTCTGGATTCCCGGTCTTTGGCAGAGGTATATGGAGTTTGGCCAAATTTATCCCTAAACAAATATTGCTAAGGTTAAGTGCTACTTATACAGACATAGCTAATGCTTAGGTGTTCCTTAAACAGATATTGCTAATGCTTAGGTAATACTTAAAACATATATTGCTAATGGTTAGTTGCCATTTAAACAGATATTGCTAATGGTTAGGTGACAGTTAAACAGATATTATTAATGGTTAGGTGATAGTTAAACAGATATTGCTAATGGTTAGATGATAGTTAAACAGATATTAAACAGATATTGCTAATGGTTAGGTGATAGTTAAACAGATATTGCTAATGGTTAGGTGATAGTTAAACAGATATTGCTAATGGTTAGGTGATAGTTAAACAGATATTGCTAATGGTTAGATGATAGTTAAACAGATATTAAACAGATATTGCTAATGGTTAGGTGATAGTTAAACAGATATTGCTAATGGTTAGGTGATAGTTAAACAGATATTGCTAATGGTTAGGTGATAGTTAAACAGATATTGCTAATGGTTAGGTGATATTAAACAGATATTAAACAGATATTGCTAATGGTTAGGTGATAGTTAAACAGATATTGCTAATGGTTAGGTGATAGTTAAACAGATATTGCTAATGGTTAGATGATAGTTAAACAGATATTAAACAGATATTTCTAATGGTTAGGTGACAGTTAAACAGATATTGCTAATGGTTAGGTGACAGTTAAACAGATATTGCTAATGGTTAGGTGACAGTTAAAAAGATATTATTAATGGTTAAGTGACAGTTAAACAGATATTGCTAATGGTTAGCTGACAGTTAAACAGATATTGCTAATAGTTAGGTGCTACTTAAATAGATATTACTAATGGTTAGTTGATACTTACACAGATATTACTAATGGTTAGGTGACAGTTAAACAGATATTACTAATAGTTAGGTGTTACTTAAACAGATATTGCTAATGGTTAGGTGATAATTAAACAAATATTGCTAATGGTTAGGGGATATTTAAAACTTTTATCAAAATATGCTAACTCTAAAACAGACATAGCAATATACCCCAAATATTTTTGTACAAACAAGATAGAATGCAAGTGAATCAAATGTGACATGTCAAGAAAAATTATTCATCATTGAGAAACGTTGCTTATGTCCTTAAGTCTATAAAACAACAAACTTAATTAACCTGTAAGTTATTGTACATATACCTAGTAGCTGGGTTAGCACCGCAATCCATAAGAATCCGGATGACTTTGTTATGCCCTTCTTTGGCAGCTATGTGCAACAAAGTTAGTCTATTGTCACCTATAGGTTGATTCAGCATCTCATTAGTGTCTACTGGAGATAAGAGTTCTGATGACTGAGATATGCCGCCTCCTGATCCACACACTGTTTTACTATATGCCTTTTTCAAATGTTCTTTCTGAATCTGATTTTCAGATGAATTTTCACTAACATCAGATGGAATGGGTGAGTATGATATATCAGTATCACTTATATTTTCTGTCTTATCTACACGCATGTTTTGCGCATTACTTTCATGACCCGTTAAATCCGATTCAGTATCTCTCACAGAAAATTGTTCCCTCATTTCACCACTTCCATTTCGATCATGTGCGAGCACATGTTGCAAACAGCAGTCACTTGAATGCTCATTTTCTGCATTGTCCGATTTCTTCTCCGGTGATTCTACAGCTGGTACACTTCTCAAGAACACCGCTAGCAGATTTCTCAAGGTCACTACATCTCCTGTTTTACAAGCCGTGAACAAAGAATTCTTCAGGTGATATTTCTCCTCCTCTGTAAACAAAATCATTACATGTATTCAAACTGATACATTTATCTGATTTAATGCATACCGTATAGCGAGTTTTTTCAGCACGTCTAAAATTTGGCGATTTTTTCTGTCACTCAATTCTCATAATTTTAGCGGAATAAATTTTGTCGGACAAGGAAGAGTTAACTCTCTTACAAATACTGCAGTCACCATTGGGTGCTTATTTGGTGAGTAAAATTTTGATGAAAAGCTATCTAAACACTAAAATACGCCAATTAATTGAAATTTATCACCCTGTAAAAATAAACAGCATTACAGTACTAAATGATAAATATTGGCTTTTAGTAAGTGCAATACGAGTGACCTCAGGATAGCAGTGTCATGTCTGGGAATTATAAATCTATAATACACGACTAAGGCAGCATATCGTAAATCCATAATCATTACACATCTTAAAATACTGTAAACATACGTTATTTTTCATGGTGCTCAATTTTGCTATGTCCGCACACACATAAAATCCGCAGAATTTAATATAGGCCCAGCACACTCATTGAAATTTGATACCTAAATACCAAACTAAAAATGGTAATCCATGAAATTATGATTCCATGGAATTAAATATATCTACAGTGGCCATATTCTGCATTGTGTGTCTGTATGACCTGGATAGAACCCGTATTATAGATCCATAATACGCATTATAATACTCATATCATACTTATTCATTGCAGCTCCGTAATATGTCCAATGTAAAATTTTCAATTCCCACTTCTTATTTATTATGTGTTTTAATTCAGTATGTGGTTTTCAGTTTGTGGTCTAATTTAGTATGTGGTTTAATTCAGTATGTGGTTTAATTCAGTATGTGGTTTAACTCAGTATGTGGTTTAATTCACAATGTGGTTTAATTCAGTATGTAGTTTATTTCACTTCAATTCACCATGTGGTTTAATTCGCTAAGTGGTTTAATTTGCTATTTAGTTCAATTCAGTATGTAGTTTATTTCACATCAATTCACCATGTGGTTTAATTTGCTAAGTGGTTTAATTTGCTATTTAGTTCAATTCAGTATGTGGTTTAACTCACTAATTTGCTATTTAGTTCAATTCACTATGTGGTCTAATTCACTATGTGGTTTAATTCACAATGTGGTTTAATTCAGTATGTAGTTTATTTCACTTCAATTCACCATGTGGTTTAATTCGCTATTTGGTTCAATTCAGTATATGGTTTATTTCATTTTAATTCGGTATGTGGTTTAATTCAGAATGTGGTTTAACTCACTATGTGGTTTAATTCAGAATGTGGTTTTCAGTTTGTGGTCTAATTCAGTATGTGGTTTAATTGCAAATATTTGTCAGTTCTTTCCCCTATTTCAAACATAGGTGCCGCAAGACTCGTTTACGTCGTTGTTGACTTCCGATGTACATAAGATTTATGAGAGAGTGTAAGGTTTTTGTTGTGCAAACAGGGAGCGGGGGTAGAATTCCCGAGAAATGAAGCTTTAAAAAAAAACCAATTGGTTCATTGTCATCAAATGTGACAGCAACAACGATCATTTTAAGTTCCACTCAGCGTCGTGCGCTAGAAAAACCAGTCTTATCAGATGACGACTTTGTTGCAGAAAGTATTTACGGTGGGTCAAACATTTGCTCTGTAGATTGTAATATTCTGCATTAATGTTTTATGCTGAAATTTTATCTATCCATAGTGATACAGTCATCAATGATCTTATAATTCTATGACTCTCCCCCCCCCCCCCCCCCCCCTTATAGACTAGATCTATAATCGAACAGGGGAAATTTGAGTCATCAATATATAAACGAAGTATGGTACAAAAATATATTTAAGATGTCATTTAAAATTTAATTTTAAAGTTAACCAAGGCCGTCAAAATATGAATGAACGCAATTGCTAACAGCAGAGAAAATTTGGTTGCAGCTGAAACTCTCAATGTGCTCTCCTTTCCGCCCAGAGAGTCTTGCATTGCGTTTTCTAAGTTCGTATCTAAGCGCAGTGAGGTCCTACGAACCGTAATCCGCCTTCGTTACTAAATATTCAACAACTTTCTAATCTAAACGTGTCCTTCCGACGCTCTCTTAAACTTGAGGTTAGAAACGCCTTGGACATTAACGGATTGTGCGCCACCTGTAATCAAGGGCGAGTAATTTGAAGTTTCATTTGCCATTCACTATGTGGTTTGATTCAGTATGTGGTTTAATTCACTATGTGGTTTGATTCAGTATGTGGTTTAATTCAGTATGTGGTTTAATTCAGAATCTAGTTTTCAGTTTATGGTCTAATTCGCTAGGTGGTTTAATTCAAAATGTGGTTTGATTCACTATGTGGTTTAATTCACTATGTGGTTTAATTCACTTCAATTCACCTTGTGGTTTTATTCGCTAAGTGGTTTAATTTGCTATTTGGTTCAATTCAGTATGTGGTTTAACTCACTGTGTTGTGGTTTAATTCAGTATGTGGTTTAACTCACTATGTGGTTTAATTCAGTATGTGGTTTAATTCAGTATGTGGTTTGATTAAGTTCGTGGTTTAATTCAGTATGTGGTTTAATTCAAAATTGAACTTTTTATTGAAAACAACAAAATAAAAGAAACCTAAAGGATCTGATTCCGGTTCTGTTTGATGTTTTGACAATCTTCGTCTCCTGTTCTTTCTATTAGGACTCCTTGTGACTTCAAACTCCTGAAGCTCACGTGTTGAATGTATTTCCATGGTTTCCACCAATTCAGTATCACTAATGGATCCATCTGAAGACAAGGGGAGGTCATCTCTCTGCATCTCATCCTCTGAAATGAAAAAAAATAAATCCTAATGACAGATTGCTTGTTTCAGTAACAACATGTCGACAACTGGGAGTGTTTCTGGGACACAAAATGTTCAGAATTTCCCAAAGAATAAATGAAAATTGAAACTCTTTCTGCGAATCATTAACATCATTTTGACGTCATTTTTGTTACGTCATATAAATATTTTCTTAATCTCTGACTGCCTGTTCTCAGTAAGTATGTTGAATATTTGAACTAAACGACATATCTGGCTTTTTATAAAGGCATATACAGTCACGTTTCTGACATTGGTTTTCCAGAATCGTATTTTCATCTCAATATGAAGAGTTCTTGATGATTCGGATATATACATGTAGGTTATATTTTGTTGTGTAGCAATATCACTATACTTCATATGTCAGCCTGGTTAGTTCAGTGGTTGGATCACCTAACTAGTAATGCAAGGGTACCAGGTTCGATCCCCGATTGATTCAAAAAGTTTTCTCCCTTTCTCTGCTACATCCAAATTTTTACTTGCCACAACTGGGAACCATCAAAACATGCAACCTCTAAATCAAACCCATTGATATACCCCAAATTTTCTTGTATAAACAAGACAAGAAGCAAGTGAATTGTACCCGAAATGTCATGAGAAATTATCATGCATAACTGAGAAATAATATGCATGTTCTTCATGTTGTTACCTATCATAATCCATCAAGAAGTCAACTTTGATAATTCTTACTATTAGGGTACTTTCTGCATGGGACGACTCATATCGTATCATATTTTAAACAGAGGTTTGTTTCAGTAACAATGCATCAACAACAAATATGGGCTAAGCTACAGGTGTTTCTCATCCTTTTGACAATACAAGTGTATGATATTGGTATCATTGCTTTTCATCTCTGTTAACAGAATTAGCTTCAAGAGTGTAGCCCTCTCTAAAAAAAAATTTCATTCTGATCCCCCCCCCCCCCAAAAAAAAAACTCGGAGAGAGCTACATTAATTCAGCTATTAATAGAATGTGCCTAACTGAATGGTGACTCTGGTAATCAGTAAATACACTCATGCATATTTCATATTGCGTTTGTACTTACTATTAGCTTGTATTAACACTTTTATCCGGTAGTTTACATTTATTAACAAGTATGATCAATGGTAGGGCTATAATTACCTATAAGTTTTAACTGCCGTGGTAAGGCTATAATTACCTATAAGGTTTGACTGTTGTGGTAAGGTTATAATTACCTATAAGTTTTAACTGCCATGGTAAGGCTATAATTACCTATAAGTTCTAACTGCCGTGGTAAGGTTATAATTACCTATAAGTTTTAACTGCCGTGGTAAGGCTATAATTACCTATAAGTTTTAACTGCTGTGGTAAGGTTATAATTACCTATAAGTTTTAACTGCCGTGGTAAGGCTATAATTACCTATAAGCTTTAACTGTTGTGGTAAGGTTATAATTACCTATAAGGTTTAACTGCCGTGGTAAGGCTATAATTACCTATAAGTTTTAACTGCCGTGGTAAGGCTATAATTACCTATAAGGTTTAACTGTTGTGGTAAGGCTATAATTACCTATAAGGTTTAACTGTTGTGGTAAGGCCGTTATTACCTATAAGCTTTAACTGCTATGGTAGGGCTATAATTACCTATAAGCTTTAACTGCTGTGCCCGTAACAACACTTTTTCCTGTAGTTTATATTTATCTATAGTCAACGGTGAGGCTTCCCTGCTTCTCTCCCCTGATAATTTTCTTTGTCTGCTCTTTTGTGGATCTTGATTGGTGACCTCTAGCTGACCCAGGACTGGGTTATAGGTCATGTGTGGTGCAATAGGAATAAAATCCTGTATGTCAGATTCATCCCCTATGATATGAATAACGTATATCAGATAAAAAAATGTTCTCTCGGAATATCAGATGTGACAATCAAGACATACATGTATTAGTTCTAGCAGTGCATGTAAAGCACCTGCTAAATATACGTAGAAACACAAGCATTAATATAACACTGATCGATTTACAAACAACACTCAGTTTATACAATACAGTAAAACAAGGTTGTAGCGAACCTCCAGGGCCAGCAAAAAACAGTTTGTTATAACCAAATTTCCTTATACAGTAAAACATGGTTATAGCAAACCTCCAGGGCCAGCAAGAACAGTTTGTTATAACTAAACTTCACTATATCCGATAAAAAAAAATTTTTTTATATTTTCCTCTTACAGGGGAATAAAGGTAACTTCGCTATATAACCATGAATTCACTTAAAAACATGTTTGTTATAAGTGTGTTTTACTGTAAATATCTCAGTTATATAATTTATATATCAGACATAACACATGAAATAATTAATAACTACAATTAAAATCTAACCATAAATTAAATCTAATACATAAAACACATTAACTTTGTAGTTCAATGGATATACTTACCATAACATTCAATGGAGGACAACATTTCAAACACTCGTCTGACTTCATTTAGGGTGGGCCTTCGGGTAGCGAATGGGATCATTCTGACCCTTTCATCCTCCTTACTAAAGGGCGAGGATTTTCCATGCAGGAATATTCTTTTGTTTCCTCCTGGTGCACGAATAAAAATCCTGTCGCAGCTTTCTAAATCTACTTTCCATGATTCCAATAGCGACTTTATATCCTGTGAAAATAAAATTTCAGTCAATTTAATTGTAGTTTTCGAAAATATTTCAACATAAATCTTTTATTCATTACAAATGGACTACTATTTACATTTCAACATTTTCTTTCAAAAGAGTATGATTTTGAGATGGCTACAAAACCTTTAACTAGTGAGCAGTTTGATATCATAATATTTTTATTATCAGACTGTTTCAGTACTTTGTAATAATATCGTACTGTCTCAGGTAAATTGATTGAATATTATTTAACGTCCCTCTCGAGAATATTTCACTCATATGGAGACGTCACCATTGCAGGTGAAGGGCTGCAAAATCTAGGCCTATGCTCAGCGCTTACGGACTTTGAGCAGGGAGGGATCTTTATCGTGCCACACCTGCTCTGACACGGGGCCTCGGTTTTTGCAGTCTCATCCAAAGGACCGCCCCATGTAGTTGCCTTTTACGACAAGTACGGGGTACTGAGGACTATTCTAACCCGGATCCCCACGGGACCTTTCTCAGGTAAATTAACATGTAAAATTTATTAATATGTCTCATAACAGGCCTAAAACTTTCGGATATTTTTTTATACAGAACTGAATTCAGCATATATCCAATACAAATACATATAAACTGAAAAAGCAATATGACCCTAAAATTTATATTGCCTTTCTTTTGTTATAAAGTATTTCTGTGAAAACTTTGAAAATGTTACAGTGGATCAAGTTTGAGTTGTCACATCACATCAAAACTGTTGACAGACTGACAGACAGACAATGTGATTCCTATAAGACTCCCGCGTTTCATACGGAGCCCTAAATAGAAACAGGCTTTTCTAGTCCCTAATACCTCCTTCAGAGCTGTCTCGTTATATCTCCTAATGCTGGCCCCAGCAGATTTAGGGGCGTTTCCCTGACTGTCTCTGGTGCCCTGTGCTGTACCCCTTTTGGCTCTGACCACGTAACGATGAAAAGTCTTGTGAAGGATCAATTTCTCCCTAAAAAATTTCATTTTCATGCAACAAGATCTGCTTCAAGTCAAAAAAATTTCATTGTTAATTTGAAATTGACCAGTCTGCAGTATGCAATACTTACCTATCAAAGACTGCTCCAGCAAAATGCCCCCCACCACACATCAGAATGGCCCACTTCATTTCACCTGTGATGTTGGTTACCATGGAAATAAGTTCTGACTGATTTTGAACTTTGACCTACATTGAGAACAATCCGGTTGATGCCATAAAATAGACAGTTAACTACATGTATCATTGTGTTCTAATTAGTCATGCCCCACTGTCTGTGTCCAAACTACATATTATTAACTTAAACATGTGAGATTTTGTATAGATCTATAGGGAAACTGTTAAATGTGATGACAACTTCAACATACATGTGAGATATTGTATCTATAGGGATACTGTTAAATATGATGACACAACTTCAACATACATGTGAGATATTGTATCTATAGGGAAACTGTTAAATGTGAGATACAACTTCAACATGTGAGATAGTGTATCTATAGGGATACTGTTAAATGTGATGACACAACTTCAACATGTGAGATATTGTATCTATAGGGATACTGTTAAATGTGATGACCCAACTTCAACATGTGAGATATTGTATCAATAGGGATACTGTTAAATGTGATGACACAACTTTATTTCATATAGTCAATATGAACAGATTGTGTCACGTGCTGAATTTGTTTGGTTCATAGAGGAGAATGCAATTTGTAATATAACTATAATATATATAAATGTCTCCAGCCTGTAATAATATTCTGTATTTCTAATACCCAATATGTATCATTACAGCTGCTTATTTATGTGTAAATAACTGAATCATGTGTATACATCTAAATTACGTAAGATGGTGAGAACCATGTGATGTCACATTTACATGTAGCATTTTCCTTTATTAGACCAAAATAATATATATGTGTGTTTCTGGTTTCCCGACCCTACCTATGTTTTTGCTGCCAACCCTATATATTTTATTGACGATATATATATAAATGAAATAAACATGATAAAAATTCAGTTTTCAAACTGGAATTTTTTGTTTTCGCATTCGAGTTTCTCTGATTTACATTTTGACCCTTATTGATCTTCAAAATGTTTGAAAAGTATTTGTAATGTAGATAAGCCTCTATTTAAAGCATATCAAAAATTAAGATTATGAATAAAAAGTTTAAAATTAATAAAATAAAATGTTTTACCAACCTATCCTACCAAATTTTTAGGAGAGTGAAAAAGGAAACACACATACATTTCATTTTGGCCTCATACAGCTGTAGACATCAGTTGTAAATGTTTTTGTTGGCGAAACCATACAAGTCGACTTTTTAGAAGTAAAACAAAGCCTAATACCTAAAATACTCCCCCCCCCACCCCCCAACAAACAAACAAAAGTACCCCACCTTTTTATGATGAACAACACATCTGTACACAGACACCAGCAGGCCTTCCGAATTACGAAAGAATATCTTTGGATATTTCCTTGCAGCATCGTCAGATGCTCCACCCATTTCCCCCTCTGATGCCCCTCCAGTCTCTGTCTCACTGTCACAGCTGTCCAGAGCCTCTTTCTGGAGTTGTAGGGATCGGGGCAGCATGGGAGGAACAGAAAAGGCATCCTCATTTTCCGAGTTTGAGTCTGAGCCGGAGATGCTGGAGACTGACCCTGTAGTTACAGTGTAAAAATGGGTTACATTGATAAAACAAGGCTGTCGGGGTTGTGGGCCAACTACATGCTAGGCAGTGTGCTTGTTGCCAACATCAAGTCTAAATTATGGGAAAGGCAGTAAGCCTGGTGCCTACATCAGAATATCTTACGACTAAGATCAAAATTTACAAACACTGTAATTTCCTTATTTTGCATTTCTTGTAGACTTTCTTAATTAATATGAAAAGAACATCCATGGTTTATAAAAGTTGAATACATACTTATGACCTTGTGATCGGTATTTGATTATCAAACAGAATTCTTTTTTCCATCTTAGTCGTAAGATATTTTGTGAATAAGAGCCCAGGTGCCTACATCAGACAATAAGGTCCTGTATTATTAAATGTGAATTTTGCCATCATCCAGCTTTAAAACACCAGATACAGTACTCATTGCCAATATAAATTTTTAAGAAGATGTTCTTGTTTTGCGCATTAGTGGTAAGACTGGGTCCAGTATTAAGGACATCAATCTGGTGCCACAATTACAGATCTTAGACATTGTGAAGTTGATGAATTTGTCTCGTGAGATTTAGAACTGGTGAGAAAAGTAGTGTTGAAAAATCAGGAAAATTTCATAATCGATAATCGGTCATAATCGAAAGAACTGTTTCGATCAATGATCAATATAATCAGTATTTACATGTAGTTAATAATGTTTATTATTTTTGGAGTTATTTCTATTTAGTTTTATGGATATGTGCAGTATAATACACACTAGCTGGTGTCACTGAATTCCTAATTTTCATTGTGGAGTCCACTCTGACTCTCCCCCACACATGTCTCAATATGAAAGCGGGAGTAACAGTCAGATGAATCTCAGATTAGATATTAATTAGTGTACAAGCGACAATCGATTATGAAAAATACAATCGATAATCGGAATTGAAGAGCCAAAAACGATCGACAATCAATTGTCGGCGACAATCGTTTCATCACTAGAGAACAGGAAGCCATTAAATAAGGAAGACAACAGGAAGCCATTAAATAAGGAAGGAATCTGTTACAGTCCCTCATGCATTCTTCTTTCCCACTTCAACAGTGATGGAATGGTGACTGAACGAATAATGAACGGTGTATCGGATATTTTCCTTGCATTGTATTTATTTCATAACCAGGTAAGAAAAGAGATATTTGTATCTAAACTGGGAATCTAACCCAAGCGATAACACTCACCACAAACATCCTCAAATTCATCCTCTGTCAGAGTTGTCTTTCCTTTCAGTCTCCTCTGGAGATTGTAGCGATGCCAGTCTGATTTAAAGTGCTCCTTCTGAAATACATAGTACATGACATTGTACACTTATAACCGATAGTCACAGTACTTATAACAGTTATACTTATAATTAATTATCACAATACTTATAACAGTTATACTTATAATTAATAACCATGATATTTATATTTTTCACTGAATACATGTGTAACCATGATAATCACAGTTATTAATAATTGTTAACCGCAATACTTATAACTCAGTCTGAACATATAACAGTGATAATCACAATACTTATAACTGAATATTACCATGATAACCAGTTATAATAATAATTGATAACCAAAGTACTAATAACTGAAAATCACAGTACTTTAAATATATCTGATCATCGCAGTACATATGAACTTATTACTGATAACCACACTGATAATTACAGTAGTTACAGGTGATATTCATACTACATATGGCCGATCGGCTAAAATATGTCTCCGTCACAGATGAACATATAAACCTAATACTGGTAAACACATGTCTCACTGATAAACATATGTCTCGCTGATAGACATATGTCTCACTGATAGACATATGTCTCACTGATAAAATGTGTCACTGATAAACATATGCCTAACTGATAAACATATGCCTCACTGATAAACATATGTCTCACTGATAAACATATGTCTCACTGATAAACATATGTCTCACTGATAAAACATGTCACTCATAAACATACGTCTCACTGATAAACAAATGTCTCACTGATAAACAAATGTCTCACTGATAAAACATGTCACTGATAAACATATGTCTCACTGATAAAATGTGTCATTGATAAACATATGTCTCACTGATAAACATATGTCTCACTGATAAAACATATGTCTCACTGATAAAACATGTCACTGATAAACATACGTCTCACTGATAAACAAATGTCTCACTGATAAACAAATGTCTCACTGATAAAACATATGTCTCACTGATAAAATGTGTCATTGATAAAAATATGTCTCACTGATAAAATGTGTCACTGATAAACATATGCCTAACTGATAAACATATGTCTCACTGATAAACATATATCTCACTGATAAACAAATGTCTCACTGATAAACAAATGGGTCACTGATAAACATATGCCTAACTGATAAACATATGTCTCACTGATAAAACATATGTCTCACTGATAAAATGTGTCACTGATAAACATATGTCTCACTGATAAAACATATGTCTCACTGATAAACATATATCTCACTGGTAAACAAATGTCTCACTGATAAACATATATCTCACTGATAAACAAATGTCTCGCTGATAAAACATATGTCTCACTAATAAACATATGTCTCACTGATAAACATATGTCTCACTGATAAACATATGTCTCACTGATAAAACATATGTCTCACTGATAAACATATATCTCACTGATAAACATATATCTCACTGATAAACATATGTCTCACTGATAAAACATGTCTCACTGATAAAACATATGTCTCACTAATAAACATATGTCTCACTGATAAACATATGTCTCACTGATAAAACATGTCACTGATAAACATGTCTCACTGATAAACATATATCTCACTGATAAACATATGTCTCACTGATAAACATATGTCTCACTGATAAACATACATCTCACTGATAAAACATATGTCTCACTGATAAAATGTGTCACTGATAAACATATGTCTCACTGATAAACTATGTCACTGATAAAATGTGTCACTGATAAAACATGTCACTGATAAACATATATCTCACTGATAAACATATGTCTCACTGATAAACATATGTCTCACTGATAAAACATGTCACTGATAAACATGTCTCACTGATAAACATATATCTCACTGATAAACATATGTCTCACTGATAAACATATGTCTCACTGATAAAACATGTCACTGATAAACATATGTCTCACTGATAAACATATGTCTCACTGATAAACATATGTCTCACTGATAAACATATGTCTCACTGATAAAATGTGTCACTGATAAACATATGTCTCACTGATAAACATATATCTCACTGATAAACAAATGTCTCACTGATAACATATATCTCACTGATAAACAAACATCTCACTGATAAATAAACGTCTCACTGATAAACATATGTCTCCCTTATTGTACAACTATAACCCCGTTCTTACTCATGCAACATATGTCTCACTGATAAACATATGTCTCACTGATAAAACATGTCACTGATAAACATATGTCTCACTGATAAACATATGTCTCACTGATAAACATATGTCTCACTGATAAAACATGTCACTGATAAACATATGTCTCACTGATAAACATATGTCTTACTGATAAACATATGTCTTACTGATAAACATATGTCTCACTGATAAACATATGTCTCACTGATAAACATATATCTCACTGATAAACCTATGTCTCACTGATAAACATATGTCTCACTGATAAACATATGTCTCACTGATAAACATATGTCTCACTGATAAAATGTGTCACTGATAAACATATGTCTCACTGATAAACAAATGTCTCAGTGATAACATATATCTCACTGATAAACAAACGTCTCACTGATAAACAAATGTCTCACTGATAAACATATGCCTAACTGATAAACATATGCCTCACTGATAAACATATGTCTCCCTTATTGTACAACTATAACCCCGTTCTTACTCATGCAATTTGCTACGTAGATCAATGTGTTGTACAAAAACAAAAATAGGTTTGTCCAGTAGTTCTGATGAGTTTATAGATACTGTAAATGACATATCATTCTCAAGAACATTATTTAAGCCTGATTTCACAAGATCAGCCATTCACAAAATTTTTAGTCCTCACAGATAGACTCTTATACAAAGAAGACTTAAGCAATATATAATGATTCATGAAAGTTATATCTCGTTACTAAATACATCATCGTTTCCACGCAAAAATAAGGTCTTGTGAAATGACTTCCTTTTGGAATTGGATGAAAAATATAAATATCAGCAATACATGTATATATATTCCTTTCAAATCTACCCACTTAGCTGGGTAGCTCAGTAAGTTTATGCCGACTCCTGATATGTAGTTTATGCATTCGAGTCTAGCAAGGGTTTTAATTTTTTTCAGATTACTTTCTACTAAAACTGCACCACCCCCCACCACCACTAAATGAGGTAAATTTGGAAGTTGTCATTGAATTTCAAAAAATTATTGTACATATCTTCCACTTTCCATCCATAGTAGATTTCTCCAGTGTGTTGTTCCTCCTTAAAATTGTGCAAGTGAGATTTGTAAAATACACAAAAAAAATTTTTCAATACAATTCAATTCATGATAATGGATGGAATTCAGGCATTGAAATTGCATCCGCTGATCATTTCATAAGCAAGTATATAAGATTATGGTACCTGGTCAGGTCTACTTTGAAACTCCATCGAGCAGGAATTACAGACCATTTTGTCCGGAACCTGTACAATGAGAGCCTGTTCCAGATTCCGTATATTGAGATCCTGTTCCGGATTCCAGTTTGATCCAGGGATTTGGTTATAAGTCACTGCTGAGTAAAAGATTCAACAAAGAATATGAACCCAAATTCAACTTCAATAGAAGATGTGACTATGTATTCAATCTAAACTGAGACTCCATTATCTAGCTAAATAAAAAATAATACAGATACGTCATTTTGACATTTTGAACAGTACTATAAAAGGAGCAAGATCTTTAATTCAATACAAGTCATTTAATGTTTTGAACAGTACTGTACCTAAATGATTGCACAAGTCATTTAATGTTTTGAACAGTACTGTACCTAAATGATTGCACAAGTCATTTAATGTTTTGAACAGTACTGTACCTAAATGATTGCACAAGTCATTTTGATTTTTTGAACAGTACTGTAGCAATGGAAACCCTTGAACTAAATAAAAACAACTATCGCTATCACATACAGACAATTGTAAACAATAGTCTCGTGCTAAAGGTACCCGGTATACAGAATATAAAATCTGATCAAATTCAGATATTTGATCTGCACCCAAAGATGAAGCATAACACTCCAATAATCAGGAGCGGATCAAAGATCTGCTTTGAATCAGATTGACTGTATCTATAGATTACCTTCTGAAGTGTGACAATGTGCGGTATTCTTCTCCTCGGACCCCCATGCATGTTCTGATGTAGGGTTACAACTAGCCACTGTTAAACCACTCAGATTGGACATGGCCTCCTTTGAACTGTAAAAATGGACAGTCCAATATCTCTTACTGGCTCTTTTCTGAAGTTTCTTTGGAGATGAACGAGGGCTGACACGTAGGTTTAACCCGTCTGTCACTTGTGCTGCCATCTTGCTCTGTGGATGTGTTGCCGCGGTGACTTCTGTTTGAAGTTCTGTCGATGTTGATTGCATTTCTTTGCGTTCTGACATTCTCTGTTTTGTTATGTATCTATTAATAGACATTAAACAAGATGCAACTGTTAAACATGGTTTTCTAAAGCATGGTCATATTTGATCGTAGGAAAATTTATCTTATTGAATTTTCTTATTGAACGACCTTGACTTTGAACTAGTAAAATACCAATGACCATGTCTTGATGAGGCACATAATGCACCTGTCAGATGTTTATTCATCATAATCATAAACAGACGAGAGGGCACAAGACAAAATCATGTCAACCTTGGTACAAAACTGACTTGTCAATTTATATATACACATGTACATGTATATCTTAGATTGTTCAATAACTACAGAAATTATATTTCATTTTTATTACCCGTATTTAGATAATTTCTTTCACATGGTATTATACTTTTAAACAATTCTGGGTTGCAAAGAAATGCCCCATAACTAAAGGAGTAACAAATCCTTTTCACATGCAGTCTCCTCGCATTATCCTCATTAATCAATCCTTAACTGGAATGGTGTAATTTGACTCTCATCAAAAGGATTTCTGTATATATCCAATTGATTTTCTTGGAACACCAAGGTTTAGACAATGAATCTCGTGGAACAAACAGAATTGATTTTCTTGGAACACCAAGGTTTAGACAATGAATCTCGTGGAACAAACAGAATTGATTTTCTTGGAACACCAAGGTTTAGACAATGAATCTCGTGGAACAAACAGAATTGATTTTCTTGGAACACCAAGGTTTAGACAATGAATCTCGTGGAACAAACAGAATTGATTTTCTTGGAACACCAAGGTTTAGACAATGAATCTCGTGGAACAAACAGAATAGCTCTGTTGTGTGTTGTGTTTGTTAAGTCTCTGTGTATTATATTGCATATGTTGTAAGAGTTGTAAATAAAATATGCAGACATTCTAATGTTATATAATGTTATATAATGTTATATAATGTTATATAATGTTATATAATGTTATATAGCAATATTTTATGAAAACGTAAAAGAGACCAATGCAGCAACCTTATTTTTTTTAAAAAAAACGATTACATCTAGAAATACCCATTTTTTCATGGGTGTAAAAAGCTATATATCTGAACATGATTTTATTTCCAACACTAAACACATCTAGTAATTCCGTTTGTTTCATGCGATTAGTTACTCGTGTAGATTCGTTATTTCATGTGAGTACTTTATATCACGAAATGATCACTTGTACGGACGGTGTACATGTATGTCAAATCTCGAGAACATTAATATTTACGAGTGCTTTAACATGAATTTTAGCAATATAAGAATAAAAGCGAATAATTTCATTTTGCAATGGATCAATGATTCTCGCAAAATTAGGTGATAATAAATTCCTAGCATATATTAGGAACTTACAGTATCTAAACTATATAGGCCCACCACCAGATCTAAATATACAAATCGTATAATCTACCAAACCAAATGTATATACCCATTATTAAATTATCAATACACAGTCTGTATATACGTATACATAAATAATATTATACATATACAGTCTGTAGATATATCAAAGTTAATCAGGTCCAGTCCAAATTAAGACTATTTCTACCTACGTAAGTAACTACTTATAGCTATGTAGGTATTCAAACCTACTTCTGGTAGCTATTTTTACCTACTTTTTCATTTACTTACATTTCGTAGCCAAACACAGGAACGGCGCAATATGGTGACTGTACCAAATTTCTTGATTCACTTACACTGATGATGAATACCACAAAAATATTGGACAAAAAGGATTACTTTCTAACCTTTCAAATTTGCATCAATAAAAAGCATCCAGTTCCATTTTCTAGGAGCTTAGGATCAAAGCTATGTGATAAAAAGTGTAGAATGTACGTCTTACAAATCTGTATTAATTTTAAAGTTTACCTTCATGCATTTTTACATTAAAGGTTTTTGGGGCGAATTTTCATGCATTTCCTCTGCATTCTCTATCCTCGTAAAGTATTCAAATTTACACTCCAAATTTTGTCGTGCACATGCACAACATGATTACATAAAACGATTGACCTATAGCTGTTTAAAAGATGTGCCTTAATTATTATTAATATTTTCAAAAACAGGTAAAAGTAGGTAGAAGTAGCTACTTTAAGTACGTTTAATTACCTAGGCAGCTATTAATAGCTACGTAGGTAGAAATAGTCTTTGGACTGGACCTGTTAGTCTCACTGAGATTAATATTAGTCTGTGTAACACAGTGTATATACCCACATGATAACCTGTATGTTGCCATTGTTGGCACTCCTTATAATTACGCAAATTGGTTTTGAAAATCAATGTTTACAAATCACTGCTTCATAACGTCAACACTTACAATAATCTAAACTTCTTCCGAGATTAAATTGTTTCGTTAAACAGATGTTAACTGTTTCGCCACACTCGTGACACGACACTGTATATAATTATAATGTCACATTATCATTAACCTAAAGGAATATTTTTCAGAATTAATTAACAAACCTTATATTACCCGATCAATTCATTATGGAGAGAACAGCTGTATTATGTTGCCGGACATGCAACATAACTCTATATAATATATAAAATATTGCACCACTGTTTGTCAATACGGGGTTTTAGGCATACATAATACAACCCGTTCGAAACTCCTCACCCTTTAGCCTTTACTAGTGTTGTCGTAACAAAGGGGCAAGGTGCTCGGAATGTACAGCAGCTGTCAACTTTTTCGCCACTTCATAAAAAACTACCTAGTCATAATTGTAATTACATATATTGACCTTTAGTTTAGATATTTTGAATATAAATTATACCTCTTTAAATTTTGATAGTTAAAAAGATATTTCTGAATGAGAGTTAAAACTTTCTGCATTACAGAATGTCGATTAAAGACGGAAAAACAGTTCAAGTCCTAAATTACTGGTATGCGAATTCACGAAACACCGACGTCAATAAACAAGTTCTCTAAATAAACAAAAGGGAGCAAATGAGAACACTTTTTAAAAATAAATAATCATTCATTAATAATGTATCGAACTGTTACTTCCACGGTATTCTCTTGGTAAAAATAAATATTAGGCCTACAGGTCAGGGCTTACGGAAGCCGATAGGTGCCAGGGTATATAATTAATATTTATTTAACTGGCGGCCGCCACTTAATTTATGTGGCGGCCGCCACTTAATTTAACTGGCGGCCGTCACTTATTAACTGGCGGCCGCCATATAAATTAACTGGCGGCCGCCAGTTATTTTATCTGGCGGCCGCCACTTAATTCATATATGGCGGCTGCCAATTGCAAAAACCCATTCATTACTACCACCCAAAGAGTGGGATGGGGCCAATCCGCCAATTAATCTTATTTCACATGTGAAAATAATTATAGTTTGCATGTGAAAATAATAGAAATTGAACGTTGTCAAAAAAAATGGAGGGTCAGCCCCGTGGTTCTACGTATTTAACAGTACAATAGAAAAACAATAATTTAATGCTCTTAATTGTATATATATATCACATACATATTACTAAGCATTGGGAGGGATTGCATCCCTTTCATTTTGAGAGAGAGAGAGAGAGAAAGAGGAATTGAATAACTGGTGACAGCCATATAAATGATTTAATTTGAGTCTCGGTCGCCATATAAATTAAGTGGCGGCCGCCATTTAATTTATGTGGCGGCCGCCAGTTAATTTATATGGCGGCCGCCAGTTAATTTATATGGCGGCCGCCACTTAAATTAACTGGCGGCCGCCACATAAATTAACTGGCGGCCGCCACATAAATTAACTGGTGGCCGCCAGATAATAAGTGGCGGCCGCCAGTTAAATTAAGTGGCGGCCGCCACATAAATTAACTGGCGGCCGCCACATAAATTAACTGGCGGCCGCCAGATAATAAGTGGCGGCCGCCAGTTAAATTAAGTGGCGGCCGCCACATAAATTAACTGGCGGCCGCCACATAAATTAACTGGCGGCCGCCAGATAATAAGTGGCGGCCGCCAGTTAAATTAAGTGGCGGTCGCCACATAAATTAAGTGGCGGCCGCCAGTTAAATTAAGTGGCGGCCACCACATAAATTAAGTGGCGGCCGCCAGTTAAATAAATATTAATTCTATACCCTGGCACCTATCGGCTTCCGTAAGGGGCTTGAAGCTAATTTTTTATGTCACCAGTCCAGTCGGACTGATGGGGTATTATTATTAATTTCAACCAATCCGCAGAAAATTTTACCAGTCCAACAGAGTTTTCCAGAAATAATTAAACATATTTCGTTAATGTTATTAAAATGAAATTAAACTTAATATGTCTCAGACAATATTGTAATACTTAAATATGAGATTTATATAAATTTACGAATTGAAATTGAAAGATTTATGACAGAAAAGACAGGTTTTCTGCAGGAGAATCCTTTTAATAAGATGACAAGGTTTTTCTCTCCGGGAGAAACCGTACCCAGATTTTAATTCATTACTAAGTTGTTGTTTTTTCTCTAGAAGAACTCGAACCCAGATTTCTATATTTTAAAATGACACAGTTTTTCTCTCCTGGAGAACTCGTACCCATGTTTTTATGACAGAAATGACCAAGTTTTTCTCCAGGAGAACTCGTACCCAGATTTCCATTTGATAAAATGACAAAGTTTTTTGTCCAGGTGAACTTGTACCTAGATTTTTAGATCAGAAATGGTAGTTTTCCTGCAGAACTCGTACACAGATTTTTATAATAAAATTGACAAAGTTTTTCTCTAGGAGAACTGATCGTACCCACATTTCTATTTGGTAAAATGACAAAGTTTTTCTCCAGGAGAACTCGTACCCAAATTTCTGGTTACGAGTTCTCCAAAAGTCCTAACTAGTGCGCACGCTTATATAATCATAGGGAGAGGGAGTGCACACACAAATTATGAAAACACGCGGATATTTATCTCTTGGGCTTCATAAAATCTCTATCTCACACCGAATTATGCCAAGAAATCCCGTTCGGTCTGAATACAGTACGTGTAAACACTTTGCCTGTGGTCACTGATTTGTGGTAACTCATTGACAACGGTTTCTCTACACCGGAGATTGTAGTTGGGATTTATTGGCACGAGTACAATGATTTTAATCTGCATCCTAGTATCCTGAAAAGACAGGGAAAACAAGAATCTAAGCAAGCCGGGAAAAAAAGTTTCTCGTGTACCACAAGAGACAGTTCTAGGTCCCTTGTTGTTTCTGACCTACATAAATGGCATGCAAGAAACATCTATAGCTTTTTAGAAACAAAATTATTAGCCGATGACAATCTCCTGTGCCGCAAAACCAAGAACCAAACAGACCGTGAACTTCTACAGTGTAACTTAACATCATTGGGAAAACAAGTCACAAATGAGTCAACGCCAAGAAGTGCTCGTCATCCGAAAAACACCAAAGAACAAACAACCACTACACTGGTCAACAACATATCAATTACACGGCCATACACTAGAAACAGCAGAAGCAAGCAAATATCGTCACTAACAACCTTGTTACCGTCACTAACAATCTTACATGGGACAGGGACATTGACAACTCTGTAAGAAAAGGACACAGATTAACATTGAGATTTATCCGCCGAAATAGCAAAGACTGCACGCATCCAGTGAAGTCAGCCGCCTACACATCAATGGTTAGACCAACATTATAACAGAACAGTATGGGACCCAACAAATCAGAATGTAATCTGTGATCCGCTCATCTACTATCGCTACACCAGTGTAGCGATAGTACTTAGATGAGTGGATCATAGGATCTAATTTTAATTGAATGATCAGAATGAAACAAGCAATCTGGGGAAAGTGCAAAAAAAGGAGCAGCAATATTCGTGTTTAACAACTACACAGACCGAACACCAGGCTATGTCATGAAAATGATAAACAATCTTAGGTGGGGAAGCCTAGGAGAGAGAAGAAAATTAAACAGACTTTGTATGCTGTACAAAAACCAAGGACAGACTAATTCTGGTCATATACTAGCTACCAACAATATATCAAATCCAGTGACAGCAGAACAAGAGGGAAAGATCGTCTGTTTCCAGTGACAGCAGAACAAGAGGGAAAAATCGTCTGTTTCCAGTGACAGCAGAACAAGAGGGAAAGATCGTCTGTTTCAGGAAAGGTCCAATACTGAAATGTATGGAAATTCCTTCTTCTCAAAAATCACCAGGGACTGGGACTTCCTACCAGCGGGAACAACATCGTCCGGGACAGTAGAGGGCTTCAGGAGCGCCCTTAATTAAGGAACATCCTGCCAGCGGAAACAGCATCGGCCAGCTAGACAAAGAGGGCTTCAGGAGCGCCCTTAAGGAACATCCTGAAAACAACTATACCAGCATCCATAGTTTTAACCTGTAAAGTCAGAATAAGACGTACTGCTGAGTTGCCCGACACTGCGCAGTTTTCGCGGAGCCATATACATTCACTTGTGAATCCAGTTCCTAAATTAGAAGAGTCTAATGGCTCTCATCTCTGTCATTGTGCATTCAAAAGCACCAGAGAGCTACTGCATGTAATTCTAAATACAGTATGTAAAAATATTTTATTTCAATCCACTATTTGGAATATCACATTTAGTTTTATGCTAGTAGTTCTATATCTAGCGAAGATGGTAGTTCTAGAAAGAGTCTAACTGTTTTCCGGAAGAAAACTAATCTAACTACTGAATTTGTTTTACTTTCAGCGAAAAAATATTCGCTTCAAAGTAATATCTATGATCGCAGGCAAGGCATTACTCGTCTGAACTAGTCAATCAGGAAGTATCAGACCCTTTATAATTCATTATGACCAGAATGGACCGCCGTGAGAAAAAGACTGTAAGGTATCATGATTATTATTAGTTCTTTGAAATCTCTGTCATGTGATACAGGATTGCGGAAGTTTGGAATACTGTCAACACGGTTACTACCAAACCAAAAGTTCCTTGTCAGACATTCACCATTATTGTCCCAGAAAATGGCTAGCTCAGACTTTAACGCTTTCCGAGAAAAGTTTGGTAAGGCTAAAAACATCGTAGTACTGACTGGAGCCGGAGTGAGTGCGGAGAGCGGTGTCCCTACGTTTCGCGGCGCCGGTGGTCTATGGAGAACATTTGCAGCACAAGATTTAGCATCTCCAGATGCATTTAGTAGAAACCCCTCACTTGTCTGGGAATTTTATCATTACCGACGGGAAGTAATGGGTTCGAAGAGCCCTAACCCAGCTCACATAGCCATTGCTGAATGTGAAAAGAGACTGAAGCCACAAAGTCGTGACGTTACTGTCATTACTCAGAATATTGACGAACTGCATTTCCGCTCCGGATCTACGAATATCATTGAACTTCATGGAAACCTGTTTAAAACCAGATGTACTCGATGTCTAGATGTAAAGTTTAACCGCGATAGCCCTATATGTGAGGCATTGGCAGGAAAGGGGGCCCCAGACCCCAAAGCTGAAGATGCGCGTATCCCTTTGGAAAAACTACCCAGGTGCACCAACAAAGAATGCGGAGGGCTGCTTCGTCCTCATGTTGTGTGGTTTGGTGAGAGTTTGAATCAGTCTGTGCTCCGAGCAGCACAAGAAAAGCTGGACTCGTGTGACCTGTGTTTAGTGGTTGGAACTTCTTCGGTCGTCTACCCTGCTTGTTTATTTGCCCCGGAAGTAGCCATGCGTGGAGTGCCCGTCGCCGAATTTAACGTGGAAGCTACAGATGTTACAGACACCCTCGGATTCCATTTTCGTGGTCCCGCGGGAGAGTTGCTTCCGAAAGCACTGGCTCCACATCCAGACGAAGTTAAATAGAGGCATCCAGACGAAATTAAGTAGCGGCTTTTGAAAGTCAAGACTCCACATTAAGACGAAAGGAATAGAACTCGCATGAAAAACGTAAATTATTGAAAGGGAGGAAGACTTTTATTTTGTATTGAATTTTATTGATAATGTTCTAGATGTACTTGTAGTTGTACTTTATTTATTAAACACAGAGGTAGGAAAACCACTATGTATGTAGATTTGACAAACCTGCAAGGTCTACAAATGTTAAAGAGATTAAAAAACATTTTATGAAAACCTAATATGTATTTAGCGTTCTAAAGGGGACACGGGCAAACAGAACCCCCTCCAAGTAATTGTGTAGCTTTGTGATTATCGCGTGCATTGTTTTGTAAATATTCTAACATGTGTTTGTGAACAAAAATTTGATTGATTGATTGATTAAATATTGTTTAACGTCCCTCTCGAGTATATTTCACTCATTTGGAGACGTCAATATTGCCGGTGAAGGGCTGCAAAACTTAGGCCTATGCTCGGGGCTTACGGCCTTTGAGCAGGTTTTTTTTAATCGTGCCACACCTGCTGTGACACGCAGCCTCGGTTTTTGCGGTCTCATCCGAAGGACCGCCCAATTTTGTCGCCTTTTACGACAAGCAAGGGGTACTGAGGACATATCCTAACCCGGATCCCTACGGGAAAACAAGAATTTGAAATTATACTCTATCTGAATCTCTGATCAAAACCGGACAGTTACTGCCAACATATAATGTGTGATTTTAGGATTAATCAATTAGCAATTTCTATATCATTATAGCAATAATTGAATTGTTTGGAAAATCTTATAATTATTAGTACTGACAGGAAGCCAGTAGGTATAACCGAACACGATCTGATTTCAGATGAAGTCATTCATTCAGGAAGTGCGAGTGTGTTCGGTTAAACTTACTGGCTTCCAGCCAGGACTACAAAGTGATTTTGCGAGGCGAGGACAGGGAGACAATGACTGCAGACAAAAATAGTACACGTGTGTAGCGGGACCACATGTTTACGTTGGAACAACGACTTCTCAAGAGTTCCAAAACAGGAGCAAATAACTCTAATCGAAAAAAAATATGTGCAAAGATAGATAACTCTTACATTCCATCACACTCCCCGCCTGGCATCAATAAATGCCACTATTTGTATGTATTTTGAAGACTCAATCAATCGATATTGAACATTAAATTTTCAGAATTGCACAGTTTTTTATATATATATAAACTGTACATACTCTGCTTAATGCCAATGTTGTGTTGGTTGAAAACTACTTATCAAATCAGTATTTCAACCTTGGACAATTTCAGTTAATGAATATACGTCAAAAGAACAGCCATATCCTGTACAAAGCAAGGGGGGAAATTCTTACATTTACTTGATCTTCAGAACCCGGTTTGGAGTTGAGTATGTTTAGATGTGTATTGCTTTTTTATGAATACTTGAGAATTATAAATCAAACTGATTGACAGATTCCGCGAATATATTTTCACGTGTTCGTAAAAAAATAACATGGAGTGGTTGCTCAATTACAAATTTAAAAAGTGTTTGATGATTTGGTTTACCTACCCTCACGAATTTTCACTCACATTAAAACGTCACCAGCTAAAGGTTGTATGGGTCAAAATACCCACAAAACCCAACATAATTCAAAAATTAAACGATTTATTTAGAATTATTTACAGTAAAATATATTAATGAAAAAATGCTAATTTACAATTATCAAAGACCATAAGGCAGTGTGTCGTTTGCTCGCCGCCGAACTGAATGCACTACGAGAATCAACCTGTTTATATACAGCGCTGTCGAAATCAACCGATCAACAAGTCCAGTCTTCAGTAATGCAACATCCAATGTAACGCTGCGGAGTACTTCACGTTAATAAAACGCACAGTATGTTTACACTAAATCCTATTTTACGTAAATTCCGTTTCTAGAAAGTATTAAACTTCTTCAACCGCCGCGGTGGCCGAGAGGTTAGAGCGTTCGCCCCGCATGCGGAAGGCCGGGGTTTGAATCCCAGCCGCGACAGACCTAAGTCGTTGAAACAGGTAGTGACAGTTCCATCGCCAAACGCTCGACATCAGGTGTGAATGTCACGGGTCCTCGGAGATGACCTTAAAAACGGATTACCCGTGTCATAGTAGGTGTGACACGCTAAAGAGCCCTCACTGCTCAATGGCCATAAGCGCCGAACATAGGCCTAAATTTGAAGCCATTCACCGGTCTTGTTGACGTCTCCATATGAGTGAAAATTTCTCGAGCACGATACAATCAATCAATCTAAAATGGAACTTTCAAGATCTTATCTAGGATACAGGTGTTAATAGATCTCGACGTCAGTACAAATCTAGTCGTGTGTATGGTATTCAGGGTCTTCGCACTGAAAGTTCTCAATCGTGCCTGCCTCGGGTCTTGTCCAACAAAAAAAAAACCAACCCAGCGACGTTTGCTTTTCAAGCTGGCCATTTACCAAAGGAGCTTAAAACGTCTTGGGATTGATGCTGCCAAGGTGAGAGAGAGAGAGAGAGAGAGAGAGAGAGAGAGAGAGAGAGAGAGAGAGAGAGAGAGAGAGAGAGACGTCACATTCTGTATAGCTTCTCCATCGTCAACTTACCATATCTATGTAGCAATATTCCATGATCACCTGCAAATGGTTTTTATATCTCTCAAACTGATTTGATACGCAATGGCTTGTTCTACGTATGATCAATTTTTAAATCGAGGCAGGCTAAAGACAAACAAGCTGATGTTTCAGGGGTTTCAAAATTTTCGCTTAAATATTTAGCAAATTCTATGGTCGTTATAATAATCTAGTTTGCCATTACACAGTTTATCATTGGATCAAATGACCCGTCGACAGGGGATGTTTACTCCTCCTAGGCACTTGATCCCGCCTCTGGTATATCCAAGGGTCCGTGTTTGCTTAACTCTCTATTTTGTATTGTTTATAGGAGTTATGAAATTGATCGCTGTTCGTTATCTTCAACTTTCATACCAATTGTTAGACCGTTCTTGGCACACTGAATTTGACTACGGATGACTCCGTTTACTTGATCAAGATATAGGGCTCACGGTGGGTGTGACTGGTCGACAGGGGATGCTTACTCCTCCTATAGGCACCTGATTCCACCTCTGATTTGTCGAGGGGTCCATGTTTGTCCAACTCTCTATTTTGTATTCCTTAAATATATAGAAATTAAGAGATTGATCACTATTCGTTCACCTTACCTTTCATTCTCCAAACAAACATTCAAACCACTTCATTAACGCAACCCGTCACCCTTTTCATGTAGAAAAATGGTTTCAAAAAGAAAATCAGATTGGGAAGATTGAACATAATAGTAAGAACCCCAGTAACATGGATATACATGTAGGTTGAACAGGCACACATTTATGTGGATCATCATTAACCTTTGAATATGATTGTATGCAATTATCGTAAATGAAAACAAATGGGGAAAAAAACAATACAAACAAACCTGGCCAATCTTATAAATCCTATAGCGAACACAAATTTGAGAACAGGGCATGCAAAAACTGATCCTTAAAAACACCAGAGGTGGGATCATGTACTTAGGAGGAGTAATCATCCTCTATTGACCGATCGTACCCGCCGCGAGTCCTCTATCGTGATCCGTAGTCAAAATCAGTATGTATCAAGAACAGCCTAACATTACTATGAAACACGTCAAGCAGCAAGCGACATGATGATAGGCTGTATCTATAAATCATTATAAAGGCCATGGAATTCGTAAGTGCTCACGTTAAACGAGACGTTTGAAACATCTAGCTGTGACATCAACTATTTTTCAGTAGCCCGTCTCCATTTAAACATTGATCATACGCAGAACGTGCTCTCGAGCATCGAATAACTTGCACGACATAAACACCACATGTATGTGATAATGGAATATATGCTACATCTTTGCTTCTGTCGGCGCGGGTTCGAATCGATCCTGCTCGCGCCGGTAAGTGAGAAAGTTTCTCAGTTTACTTTCGGAAGGTCGGTGGTCTCTTTCCAGGTACATTGTATCTGGGTTCTCTCTTCCACCAATAAAAACTGGGCGCCACCAGATAACTGAAAAATTGTTAAGTGTGGCGGAAAACATCAATCAATCAATACATCAAATTTGTGACGTTGACGATGGAAAAGCTGCAATAATCTCGTTTGCCATGAAGATGTGCTGTTAGTTTGCCGTTGATATCTACGTAGGCTTAATACAATATCCAAATATGATGCAGATATGGAAGACTCTAGCGGTTTATTTCCCGCGGGCTGTACACAACATTTAACGATGTTCTAGCTCATAGGTACCCGGGAGTCAAACAATTTTAGTAGAATATATTTCGGCGGACAAGATTGAAAACACAAATATTGACAGTCAGGATTGTGATGATTCCTTATCTTGAGACCTTATACTGTCATCAGGAACAGCTGAGATAAAACAACAACAACAACCAAGTATAATGTACTTTATTTACCTCCTTTACGGGAGAGTGCTACATGCAGTGTACCTAAAACTTAAAGACAACTGTTATAAAAAAACAAAACAAAAAAAAAACCTTAAGATAATTATATTTCTTGCGAAAATACGTATAATGATTGCAAGAACAGTGCAAATCTAGCTATAAAAATTGTATAGTACCTAATCGCAAAAACAGGCCAAAATCATTGCCACACGGAAAAAACCCGTTATACGGTCACTTATGTGTTCAATGATACTTTACAATCTAATTAAACTTAGACCATATAGATCCGCTCATCTACTATCGCTACACATATGTGTAGCGATAGTAGATGCATGAGCGGATCATAAGATCCAATTTCAATTAGATTAATTGATGATACTTGTTATCTACATGGATCAATGCTTTAGAAATTAATTCTTTCATTATTACAGACAAAATTACCGTTTCTGCATTGATTTTGGAATTCTATGGAAGAGTTTCAACGCCGGTATTGTCAAACTCTGACCACCATTACAGCATAGTATAATACATGTATACTTAACATGACATTATCAGAGAAATAACAGTTATTTCAAATACAGTTAAAACATATTCTAAAAGGTTTTAATTCCTCTACAACAATGGGAAAACAGTTGAACAAACAAAAAATATGCACACGGATTGATTCATACCATCCCAAATCAATTAATGACAAGCACAGTCTTTTAACGGCTGACTGAGACAATGGACACATCGGAACACAATTGACAGACAGAAACACTAAAGGCGCTTTGTAGTTCTTCGGTCTTTGATGTTCATAAAAAAAAGTGTATGACTACTTTGCTATATCTGATTTTCTTTGTAAACTTGCTTTATGTCCGTTCAAGAAGTTTTTCACCCACAACGAAATGTCCCAAGTTGAAGGTGAGATGAAACAAATTCAGATATATGCATGTCACTCGGGGCCTTTGCAGTTTAAAAATTTTTCTTTATTGTCCAACCCCTGCCGTAACACGTTGCATCAGAGTATAAGATCTCATTCGAAAAACTGGCGTTATTTTTTTTAAGCAATGTCGTAATTCGTGATAAAACTAGCAAATTAAACTTGCTCCCGATTTTCCAGCTTCTCTCATAAATCTGACATCCAATATGACAATATTTTCAAAAAGATAGACAATTGACCACCAAGTGGTAATTCATTTGAGAAATGAGACGCATTCACATTTTTTATAGTAATATCTTCGGCTTCTTGTAAATAAAGAAATCAGTTTCCCAGCTCATTATGAATGGAAAGAGATTGACCTTCTACCGGTATAATAAAATCATTTTATTATACCGGTAGAAGGCCAATCTCTAAAGTTTACAAAAAGCGTGAAACGATTACATGAATCGAAAGGGGGATGAGATAGACTGGGAATTCACACATTTCAGAGAAATTATTGCCACCAAAAAAAATTATCAAAAAAAAGGGGGGGGGGTAGTAATATCCATACTTCAGGTGCCTGTGGATGCAACCTGTCAACAGGGGATGCTTACTCCCCCTGGACACTTGGTCCTATACCTCTGGTGCGTGTTGGGGGTATACATGTTCGTCCGGCCCTTCATTAATCAAACTTTTTTGTTTCTCCCTAAGACATATATAACTGTTCTTTGTCAGTTTCGTATTCATGCATGTTTCTTGACTTTTATAATTAGATATATATAAATATATGACTTAGATAAACTGTAGCACATTACACGTGGTACATACTCCATCTCATGGTAATCTAAGTTTTCATATTTATCAAATCATAGTACTAATAAAGTAAAGTTCCTATCAGACTCTACAACTTCTTTGTTATTTCAGGCAGTTATTGTCTCTTTTACAACGCGCTTTCCATGCACTGTTCGTCTTATTTCTGTATGTTGTAGAAATACATTTGGTGATATTAGGGATATACATACACATCATTTTTTTCTCTGTATTAATGTACTTGGCGATATACACACATTTCTTTCATCACGTCTGGTAATTGCCGTTTGTTTCAAATATGACACCATTCCGCTGCTTTTCTCACAGAGTGTTTGCAAAGAGAAGACAGATTGACACAATATTAATGGAAATGGTACACACCAAAAATACGTTCTCCACTCTCAATGCAATGTCTCTATTGCTACATGTGCGTGTCTTAATTGTGGTGGGTTGTTCCGACCCGACAAATGGACTACGTTTCTCTACTCCTTCCATAACAGTCTCCAGACGATGTTGAAATGCATCAACTTCTCTCTCATACTGATCAGTTTGCGGATCCTGGTGGTAAACACGAAGTAGAATGGATTGCAATACTACCGTAATGGCACTGAGAATGACCTGTGTTGTAACGTAGATACTGAACCATGAAAGGTTTTCGGCGGATGTCGGCATATTTTCACTCAGCAGGGTAGCGTACACCGCAAAAGTCAGAAAAATAGCCACTGACATCCCAATCTTTTCACCCGCTGCAATAGGAAGCACGAAGCAGAAAATGTTCATGGTAGAGAGAGTGATAATGGGAAACATTACCGTAAAAATCGCCATAGTGGGACGTCTTCGTATCTTTATTGTAAATTCCAGAAAATAATTTGGAGACTGATCAGCTGTAGTTGGCAAGGTGCGAATGTTCTTCTCTGCAGACACCAAACTCCATTCGCCATTGTATACAGCGCGTGATGTGTCAGCCAAAGTGAAATTGTCGTTAATTTCTAATTGATGCATTGCTGATATCAATGACATAAATTCAAAAGTGCACCTCTGTTCGTCAAAAGGATATTTCTGTAAATTAATTTTGCACTGAATGGTACTTTTAACTGACTTGTACAAAGAGACAAACCCTGTGTAATGAATGAAAGCCTCGTTTTCTTTCACAGATTCGTAAGTCATACACATCTTTTCAGCAAGCTCGTTAATACCACAAATAGACGGAACCCATATCATTTCGGCTGGAACTCGGAGATATTCAGTCCCATATTCTGATATATTCCAGCGGAGATACTCATCTGTCCAGCTGTACATCAGCCAGATAACAGATGAAAATGTCTGCGATTTCTCGTCCACCTTTTCTATGCTGTACAGAGAAATTACCATCCCAAACGGAACATTAGTGGTAATATTCAATACAGGTTTGCGATACCGATTATATCCCTTGAAAAGCATGTTTTGCAAAGCAGTTTCCGTGTCCACATCTCCGATGTTCTGACCATTGGAGAATGGAAGAAGGAAAAGAAGATGTATTAGAGACATACAAAGACTCATCTCACTGGGAAACGCAGCACATCCACTAATGCATATAAAGACTCTTCTCACAGAGAGAAATGTATGCTGCCACCATCAAGCAATTAAAAGCGTATTTACATGTAGCAGTGAAATAATCAGTAATGTTTGAATAAAATCTAGAGTAACAATTCGTAGTCCATTAAATCTCTCTGTGTGTGAATAGATCAATATAATTATAGCTTAACGGACAATAAAGAGCACCATTCAGATTCAATGTTGATATGGATGGGAGGTAAATACCAGGGTTTTTTTTTTATGGATGAGAGTGTTATTCAATACTTTACACAATCTGTGGTCGAGTCGAAAGCTGTCTGGTGTGCTTCGTGCCAGTTCTTAGGCTCTTTACATATTTTTGATCACGAATTACTGTGGAATCATTTTAATTCGTGGGGGGCAATTGTTCGTGCGTAAACAAAATTTTGCTGGTTTGTGGGGACGTAATTTCGTGGGTAAGCGATATGATGTTACTAGGAGAGATAACTCTACTTGGTTAAAAAAATGTTCGAGGACACGTAAATTCGTGGGTAAGAGTGAACCACGAAAATCAATCCCCCACGAAAAATGAAGATTCTACAGTACTCCGTAACCTGATCAAGACATAGGGCTCACAGCGGACTTCCTCCTCTTGATCTCACTTCTGTTGTATCCAAGGGTCCGTGTTTGCCCAACTCTTAATTTTTGTCTTCTTTATGTTATGAGATTGATCACTGTTCCTTATCTTCACTTTGAACACTGAATTAGTATTGAAAGTTGAAATACTCACTAGGAATGCATTGAACTCCTGAAGATAATGTCCAATCATCCTCATACTAATTCCGTATCTATATATGTTGGAATAATAAATAATTAAATATTGACGCGATGTCCATGGTCAAAGTCATATCAACTTTACTTCAACGTTTAGCCTGTAATATTGAAAGTCTTTCAATGAAAATAAAGTTGAAAGAACATTTGTAATGAAGTTTTGTAACATATCAACTTTAAATCGATTTGGACATTTCGACATTGAATCGTAACCAATATACATATATACTTTGCATTGGAATCTAAAAAAATTCTGTCAGATGTAACTATTTTGTTTTATATTTATTAACGAAAAATATCTTACGTTTCCTTCTAAATTGCAGTTATTCCTTACTTCTCTATAATCAAAAACACATATTTCAAAACAATATACAGGGTATATAATTGCAAAAGTACTGTAATGTCATCACAATTCACTTTCCTTCAACGGTAAATTCAATGTAAGCCACTCACCCGTTATAACCGTATGACCAGACCCACGTTTGACAAAGTCCTCCACTACTTGGGCTAATTCTACAGCTACATGTAGTAAGAAGACGGTATAAAATTAAATCAGATGTTGAGATTGAACAGATGGAAGTTCTCACAAAAGATAATATAGACCGACTGCTTAGTTCGTTTTCGAGAATGCCTAGTTTTGATTTAAGACGTTAAACATGGGTGTCGAAGAGATTCCATTTTTGTAATTTTCCTTTTTTTTCCGGGATGGGATGGGTGGGTCGTTATACGTCCCGTCAGATTTTTTTTAAAAAATTCATATTGAGAAGTTACCAGCTGTAAGTGAAGTAACACAAATTTAGTAGTATGGATGACGTTTAGAGTCCGAGCAGTGAGGGTACAGTCATGCATATGACCATGTGGCACTAAATCTGAATTTCAAGGTCGCATCGAAAAGAAGCTGTCACAACCCATTTCTACGTCTTAGGTTTGACGCAGCAATAGTTTAGATTTGAACATATTTTATTGTATAAATATACTTTAGGGATTGGTTATACAAGTTCTAGCAACTTAGACAACCTCTCCCGTATACAAAATATATTATGTTATACATGTACAAATAAAGATTGTCGTACCACAGAAAATATAATATTAGTTATAATGTACAATTATGATAATATACAATATATGTTTAGGTTGATGTAAGTACATAATCAGGCAATAGTAGGAGCAGGACCCGATCCCACGTTTTTGTGCAATACGTTTGTCCTCTATATTGTTGACTGAAACAGAGTTCTAGACGTTCTATTTTTAGAACGATGCTTGTAAGAGTTCAATACAAAGCTACGGTATCGTATTAAAATATTTTTGTTACGCAATCCTTTGTCTTTTTAGGCTTTTGTATAGAAAAAAGTCCATTTGTAGTTAAAAGGTTACTTGTAGGTGTTCAATAAGTTGACAATTGCTGTCCATTACTTTTAATAAAGGACAGATACTGTCCGTTCTTAAAAATAATGGATAGAAATCGTTAACTTATTGGACAGTGACAGCTAAACCCAATAACTTATTAGACGTCTACAGGTAGGCTGAAAATAAGAGAAAGACAATACATTTGTCAAAGAGATACACATTTAATTTTAAATGCCCAACAAGTAAGCGTCAACACAGATATCGGAAAAATCACTGAAACACTTAAAACGATATTTTCCCTCTGCTCCAACAATTCTTAAAATTCTATTGGCCATTATTATATCGCATCAAAACTTAAATTTAAAAGACATATTTGAATTTCGTTGGATCCAGAGGCACATTCCGAAACTCCTTCACAACGCTTTATTTTTTAATGTTTTCTTTATTAGCATATACTAATTTTGAATTATTATTTTCGCTTTCATGCATAATTTCATTTCACACGAGATGGATGTATTGGGGTTTTTTTTCGTTGGCGTTAATTATTTCCTCATCCAATATACCGGTATTCGAAAACACAATGCATTTCAGATCAAAATTTGGCTCCATAACTTTCTCACCCTCCATACCCGAATATAACACTCATTAAGATAGTATTCGCAGTACTTTCATTAAAAGCCTTGAATTTTGATTGTGCAATGAAAATGCTCTCCTCATCAGAGAACGTGTTGATATGGCTCAAAAATAGCTTTATTCATAATTATCATTGTCAATAGGTTTACCCGAGCCTGTTCATTTTTAGAACAAAAGATGCAATGTTTTAAGTAGGATATAAGCCTCAAACTGTCCATTCTATGCGAGAAAGAACTGATCGTGAGGCTTATATCCTTCACATAAAGTGATTGCTTGTAATGTATCCTTGATAGAAATAGAATGTTTTGGAAGTTTGCTTTAGTATAAATAGACTGTAAACTTTGTGGTAAGAGGAACTCTGAATTGTATACATTGCATATTACAGAACTGGGGACTGGACTTAACTGTCGATTTTGACAGCACTGTAAAAGATGCCTATATTTTTGTGAGTGAATTCAGCTCATTGCATGGTAAACCAACAACATACATGTACACTGTTTTATGAACTTTGATTACTGTCAGCTAGTATGTTGTCTGTAAATAATTCTGAATAAATTCTTAAATCTTTGAATTGTGTGCAATTGATATATTTTGATGGACTTGGGCAATTCTGATCAATAACAGACTTTGGGATTCATCCGGGATAAAGAATTACAGACTGCATTTTTGCAGATTCTTATTTAGTTTATTTAATTGTTTGTGAGAACATCACTTCTAATATCGCGTCCAATGATGAAGAAAACAACATATATCCAACCTATGTTGTCATGAGTGGATATGGCAAGAAATAAGGACTCCGTTTTTAGGTGATACTTTTGTACTCTAGGTTACATGCTATATATTTCTATAATAAAAAGTTACAGAATTTTCAATTTCCATATGATTTGTGCTGTATCATTTCTGTAACTTTTGTATAAAGGAATATAGAGCATGTAACCTTGGGTACAAAAGAATCACTTAAAAACAGAGTCCTTATTCCTTGCCATATATGATCATGAAAGTGATAACAAGAGAGGTTGAAAATTACCCCGTTCCAGCTACTGACATGGCAGGGTTATCCCATGGAAATGACCTCAGTAACACTATCAACATTATCTCAGGCTACATAGTAAGCTCATTCAGTCTCTAGTGTAGTTGAGCTTATAAGAAAGACTTACAAAAATAGTTTTATTCTATACATTTATTATTGAATTTCAATAACAGATTTTTCAATTTTTTCCAACCGTGCTGTGACACAAGACCTTCAATCTTCTGAAATAGAGAAAAAATAATTTTACTTCTATGCAGAAAAGTAAAACTCTCCGACTATGATATAATCAGCTGTCAACAAGATATCTTTTTTTTTTTATTTCTCTCTCCCTCACATGCCTTGTTAACAGTTGTAGCTTATTTTGTACAGAACAACAACTGAGAGCAGATAACGCGATCATCTTCATGCACTTTCAGAGAATGATAAATGAAATTTTGATCAGTCTTGTTTTATTGGTTGTTTGTTTAACGTCCCGTTGAGAATTTTTCACTCATATTAATACGTCACCAGTAGTAGGGGAAGTACCACAAATTTAGACACATGCTTAGCGCTCAGGGCTGTAGCAGTGAGGGTTCGTTAACGTGCCTACGCCTGCCGCAACATGGGACCTGTTTTTAAGGTCATATTCGAAAGACCCATGATTCTCACTTCTATATGCCGAGCGTTTGCTGAAGGAGCAATCACTATGTTTACATTTTACATTATGTTGGTTTGACGTGGCCATGGCATGGCACAAGTGGGGCTCAAACTCACGACTTCCTGGTTAAGAAGAGAACATTCTACCACTGAGCTACCGTGACCGGTGTCTTGTTTTAAGATTCTTCCTTTATTATAAGTACACTGTATTACATTTTAATCCATGTTGCAGTATGGTCATTTCAAAAGTTGTATTTGTGGCATGAAATCGGATCCCTCCCCCCTTTTCGACTTGTGCTGGTACAATGTCCATCCTTTCACTCAGTAATTTAGAACAGGTGACTATCATAACCATTTAACAAATAGGGACTTCAAATCATTCCTTTATTATTGCAAATATTGTATGTCCTAAACTTTGAAATACCTCTATATCATCTATGATTGGTTGACAATTCAGATCCTCTGATATCATTGGCCAAGGCAGATCCTTCTGGAGAATCAATATGGCTGCCCGCTGAACAGCATGAACTTCTTCAACATTACCACTGTCTAATAAATTGTTGTCATTATATTAATTTTAATAATAGCTTGTTGTGTACACTAAGAATTTTGTAAGTGATGTTATTGG
Organism: Ostrea edulis; assembly: GCF_947568905.1. Classification (NCBI taxonomy): domain Eukaryota; kingdom Metazoa; phylum Mollusca; class Bivalvia; order Ostreida; family Ostreidae; genus Ostrea; species Ostrea edulis. The sequence goes on from NC_079173.1 coordinate 30,126,695, forward strand.
AAATTTATATGACTTATTGCTATCTAACAATCAGAATAATTTCAAGTTGACAATACTCCAATCCTACAAACATAATACATGACAATGTATATACATTTTTACAATCAAAAATTTCTATGGTAACAGACTTCATGTTCCTGTGAGAAGATGCATGTCAAGATAAAAACATAATACATGAAATATGTTTTGACCTATGCTATGCTACATTTATGTTATGCTATTTCAAATACCATGCATGTACAGTTTCTCATTAGATTAGTGAATATGAAAATGAAACACGTTGCTACACCACCCACCCTAAAGATTCAGACCTTCTGTCATCAGCCAAATCAGTACTCAACATCCTATGATCTCCCCTCCCCAAGTTTCAGACCTTCTGTCACCAGCCAAATCAGTATTCAACATGTCCCCCCCCCCCCCCCCCCCCCAAGTTTCAGAATATTTACCTTCAGAATTATGAGCATGTGTGTAGCAAGTCCGGGCGCCTCCTAAAATTTGGTGTCATTCAACCCTGATAACTGTAAACTCATTCATGGTGTGGGTAGGGAGTTATTAAAGTGAAATATCTGCTTTAATGACAAGATTTTAGTGGACCCACCCCCACCCCCGTTCATTGTGATGTTGATAAAATAACAGTATTAGAGTACTCAAATACAGATACACATCTTTCCAAATCTTTAATACCTGAGAGAGCCCGTAATATCATCCTTAAGAACTGCTGTAGAACTTGTTCTCCTGCGGATAAGTATTGTCGACATTTTTCTGTCACTTCTTCAGCTATGAGTGCATTAATAGGTAATCCCGCATCACTCTCTGTTATCATCAGCAGGTAGCTCCAGATCCAATCCAATGCTTCTTCTGTTACCTGCCTGCTGATTGGGTAATTCCAAATTTTTAGTTTTGACGCCAGTGTGACAAAGATTACAATTCTACGAATGGACATTCCTATTTCATCATTTGTCACCACCTGTAAAATCCAAGATATAAATTGTTTAGAATTCATGTACAAAATACACAGACATTTAGTAATACATCATATTTTATGATTTTGAAGATTAAAGAGGAAAAAATACCAATAAATTCATTTATGGCTACAATGTGTTCCATCCACATTTGTGTCTATAATTTGTGTTCCATCCACATTTGTGTCTATAATTTGTGTTCCATCAATATTTTGGGTACAATTGTGTTCCATCAACATTTGTGTTCCATAAACATTTGTTACTACAATGTGTGTTCCATCAACATTTGCGTTCCATCAATGTTTTGGGTACAATGTGTGTTCCATCAACATTAATGTCTACTATACATGTACATGTGAGTGCTATTGAGTGTTCAGACTCAGTAGACCATGACTGTTTTGTGCAGTCAGGTGTGTAGTCATCCACTGCAGTAGCTCAGCCCCAACCCTCAGCATATTCCAAGTTCAAACTCAGCCCAAATCCTTAGCATATTCCAAGTTCATACACAGCCCCAACCCTCAGCTTATTCTAAATTCAGCCCCATCCCTTAGAATATTCCAAGTTCATACTAAGCCCCAATCCTCAGAATATTCCAAGTTCATACTCAGCCCCAATCCTCAAAATATTCCAAGTTCATACTCAGCTCCAACCCTCAGCATATCCCAAGTTCATACTTGGGACCACTATATGCTTTCAGTGATTTCAGAATTTGTCTCTTGATATCAAAACAAGGAAAATTTCAAGGTAACAGAAAACATCTTGGTGTCAACTTATATTTTGATTCAAATTACTGACATTTGTTTGTTAATGCTTCAACCACAAGAAAAAAGATGTGTATGTTATACGGTTTTATATCAATTAATACGCAGTCAAAATGAAAGTTCTATCTATTACAATTTCAGTTCTACGGTTTCACTTTGCAGGTGACACAAAGAAGTCGAGATCTTGTAGTATCATACCCATTTAATACTATTCTTAAACCATGGTCCAAATTTGCAGAATATCCACCCCTCCCCTCCCCCAAGAGGCTTTGTCCACTACCTAGTTTTAAACCAAGGTCCAAATTTCCACCCTCCCCCAAGAGGCTTTGTCCTCTACCTAGTGTGCTATTACCTGAGGTCAAATAATGAGTGTTGATAATGACAATGATTTATTTGCACAAGCACAATAATAATTATTGGCAAAGGCACATATTATAGATTATACGTCCATAGAAACAATAAATACCGAGGCATTCAAAATACAATTAGTGATTTGAATGCATGAAAATGGCACCAGACAAAATCATATTATGTTATATTACACTGCATATAAGGTGTACACGAGATAAAGGGACCATAATTTGTATATAGTAATAGTCATAATACATTATATGATTGTTTCATTCATAGAATCTTCTATATACTTCCTCATATTGACAATATAATGTTGCTAATCTTGAAAGTAATTTTCCTGTGATAAGCAATATACACATGTATGTACGCGACATCATAAATGTGCATGTGTTTGTTAGCAGGCACGTGCAGATGTCTAATTCAGTAGAAACTGACTAATCCCCATCAATAATTGATTGTAAAATCCTTCAAGCGTGACTACTAAGTTCCTCGAGAAAACAGACAAATTCATCTATTAAAGTTTATATTACAATGTATTAGTATACGTAGGTTATACATGTGTCTATAATATTAAATTACAATTATTACCAAATGAATGCTAATGTCATGCCAGTTTCAAGATAAGAGCTCTTCTGTGTAAGCATGGTAGGGGGTACATCTAGTGGAACTTTAAAATGCTTAAGTGGGACAAAGTGGACCTAGTCAGTCAGTGAGGAAGATGATAAACTATACATGTATAGAGGAAACATAAAAACAACAAATTATCATATTTGCAAGTAATATTCTAGTCTAAGATAATTAATATATATGATACACACGAGCAACGAAATAATATGATATAATGAGAATTCCATGTATTTAATTACTCCCTGAATACTGTAGAATCCTTAATATATGCGAGGAATTCATAATCACGTAATTTCGCGAGAGGCATCACTTGTGAAATAAAATTACTCGCTTTTAATTTTTTTTGGCAAAAATGCATGCAAGTGCTTTTGATTAAAAGATGACATGCGAAGTCATCGATCACGTGATTTGATGTCTACAAGTCATTTTGCCAAATTTTAAAAGTACTCGCGTAAAATAAGGAACTTACAGTACTTATAATTAATTTTACTTAGTTTGTGTTTCAATGGAATTCAAGTGACGAAAATGTGTATGAGAAACTTACTGGGCAAATGAACTTAGTATGCAGTGATGGTATTTGTCCCACTCCTGTATGTAAAACAAAACAGACAGACAAACGAAGAAAACAGACAGACAGACAATCAAAACAGACAAACAAACAAAGAAAACAGGCAGACAGACAATCAAAACAGACAGACAAACAAACAAAACAGACAGGTAAACAAACAAATGAACAAAACAGACAGGTAAACAAACAAATGAACAAAACAGACAGGTAAACAAACAAATGAACAAAATAGACAAACAAACAACACATGATATTGATTCCTGAGTGTCATTGTGTTTAGCAGCCTCTGACTATATAAGTCCATTAGACGTTGTATATATAGGTAATTATAGGTACATTGTAAATGCACATTAAGTTGACATACAGCTGTAGTCATGGCAATACTCACATTTGTTTTACGTAGGAAGCAACAGAAGAGTTCCACAACTTGTTCTGTGTTTGGAAACATTGACAGCTGTTCTGACACCGTCTACAGAAAAGAGTCTACTTTGTCATACAAGTACCAACGTGACATGTTATTACAGAAACATTGACAGCTGTTCTGACACCGTCTACAGAAAAGAGTTTACTTTGTCATACAAGTACCAACGTGACATGTTATTACAGAAACATTGACAGCTGTTCTGACACCGTCTACAGAAAAGAGTTTACTGAGTCATACAAGTACCAACGTGACATGTTATTACAGAAACATTGACAGCTGTTCTGACACCGTCTACAGAAAAAGTCTACTGTGTAATACAAGTACCAAGGTGTCATGTTATTACAGGTGTCTAATACAGGTGTCTAATACAAGTACCAAGGTGTCATGTTATTACAGGTGTCTAATACAGGTGTCTAATACAAGTACCAAGATGTCAAGTTAATACAGATGTCTAATATGTCACAAAGCGACATCTATGCCAAGTTCAATAAGCTTTTAAAAAACGGACCTTTTCTGGTGTAAATCAATAATGATAATCGATTTCTGACTTCTAGATTTTTGTGATTATTTCAAAATCTAATAAAAGAACACAATGTTTGAATTAACCATTTCCAATGACCTTTGATTATATTTCCTTGGAGACAGGCATGACCCGTCATTTACAAACTTCTTTAAATCTCCTTCACCCAGAGGATGCTTGGTGACAAGTTTGGCCCAGTGATTCTTGACAAGAAGTCAAAATTGTGAAAAGTCTGTAGACGAGTGACAAATTTTGATCAATCATAATAACAAACAAAAATCTACACAGTTCATGAAATAGATATACAAGCTATCAAAGTGAAAACCAACAACTGCTTATAGACAGAGAATGATAAAATGTGTACCTGACTGATGGACACGATACGTGTAAATCGATCCCAGTCCGTCCCCCGATCTGACAATGGGCATTCCACTGAATCTGTAGTCAAAATATACAATTTACTTACATGTACACCCCAGATTTGTCAAATCATTAATTCATAAAATAAAATAACTGGTGATTCTATTTCATAGTAAAAATTAGTATTAATTATTCAGTAAAACTCACTTGTATTGAAATGTTGAGGACAAACAAATTTGATTGGTTATAAACATAATTTGTTATATCCAAAGGGTTCATAATATGTTTCAAAACTACACGGAAGAAAAACACTTCACTCTAAACATGAATTCATTATAAGTATATTCGCTGTAACAATGTTTGACTGTATATTGACCGGAACAGGCTGACACCGTAATTAAGTTTTGCCTAATGATGTACACAGTGTTTCAGATTACAAATGCAGTGTATCAAATTGGACAGAAGCCATTATGTAAATAACGGGCTATCACAGCCTATAAGATTTTACTTTTCCAGCTGACAGTTCAGCCGTGAACAATGCACAGCTATGTGGGAAGAGAATGCAGGTTCAGTGGGGGGCATCCGTAGAAAAATTCCAAAGTAAAAGAAAACAAATCCTGCAATCTGAGACATGGAGTAGATATTCTGAATAAATAAATAAGATTGTCAAGTCCTTGTAAACAACATCTACTCCGGAATATCTACTGACTCCAAGATATTTCTTATTGACCACAGAGCCCAATAATAAAGACTAAATGCTGTCGCAAGTGTTTGCCTTTAAATATATACTCCCCATAGTCCAATAATGAAGAATTCAAATTTCAAATTCAGAATAAGATTAATTGATCAATATAAGGAAGATAGTTTCTTTAGGCTTTGCTTAAGAGTGAGGTCAAGATGAAGCAATTCGTATTTCAAAATGTTTAAAACTTTCTACAAAACAGCCATTTGCTTCTGAGTTTGACAAAGTCTAATTTTTTGAATCGTGACTGATAGCATTAAAAATGAATCAATAGTTCCAGAGAAGAAGTAAAAATATGTGAAATGTTTATGATGACAGACAACAAACAACTTTTGAAAAGAAAAGTTCACATGTAACTTTTGCTCAGGTGAGCCAAAGAGCAAATAATCAAAGTGAGGTACACGTTTTCCATTTCAATGAAACCAGTGTTTCTACACAACATGTATTCATACTAAGGAATAACATTCCACACACATTTCATAATCATACTGCATAGAGATTTCATTGTCAGTTTTATTCTATCAAATTAATTATACTTACCAAAGGCACACATAAAAAGAAACTGTATGTAAAGTCCATGTTCTTCTATTGTCAAACTGTGTCTACCATACCTGTAACAAACAAATGTGTGTATCACACCTGTAACAAACAAATGTGTATCACACCTGTAACAAACAAACATGTGTATCACACCTGTAACAAACAAATGTGTATCACACCTGTAACAAACAAATGTGTATCACACCTGTAACAAACAAACATGTGTATCACACCTGTAACAAACAAACATGTGTATCACACCTGTAACAAACAAACATGTGTATCACACCTGTAACAAACAAATGTGTATCACACCTGTAACAAACAAACATGTGTATCACACCTGTAACAAACAAACATGTGTATCACACCTGTAACAAACAAACATGTGTATCACACCTGTAACAAACAAACAAACATGTGTATCACACCTGTAACAAACAAACATGTGTATCACACCTGTAACAAACAAACATGTGTATCACACCTGTAACAAACAAACATGTGTATCACACCTGTAACAAACAAACATGTGTATCACACCTGTAACAAACAAATGTGTATCACACCTGTAACAAACAAACATGTGTATCATACCTGTAACAAACAAACATGTGTATCACACCTGTAACAAACAAATGTGTATCACACCTGTAACAAACAAACATGTGTATCACACCTGTAACAAACAAACATGTGTATCACACCTGTAACAAACAAATGTGTATCACACCTGTAACAAACAAACATGTGTATCACACCTGTAACAAACAAACATGTGTATCACACCTGTAACAAACAAATGGGTATCACACCTGTAACAAACAAACATGGGTATCACACCTGTAACAAACAAATGTGTATCACACCTGTAACAAACAAATGTGTATCATACCTGTAACAAACAAACATGGGGTATCACACCTGTAACAAACAAATGTGTATCACACCTGTAACAAACAAACATGTGTATCACACCTGTAACAAACAAACATGGGTATCACACCTGTAACAAACAAACATGTGTATCATACCTGTAACAAACAATTGCGACATCATGCTTTATAGTGTATATTGAATTATTTTTCATGAAATATACATGCATAAAAATTTAGTAACTAAATATATGCATGCAGTGTACATCTATTTAGTATTTTTATTTCCCTGCTTTATGTATATGTGTTACGTTTAGAGCTATATATGGACACCACACCCTGGTATGGCACATTAACTGTACCTCTGTTGCAGAACTTGAAGCAGATACTGGCCAGTTTCAATTGGTAGCCGCTCGTCATGTATCAGATCCTTCAGTTTTCTGTAGTTCTCCCGACTCAGCCATGACACACGATAAACAAGCTCTATAAAGCTCCGTAAGCATTTGTTGTCCATAGAAAACACTCTGTCCAAATCCAGCTCTAAAGAACGTATAAAAACACAAGGCTATGAAATATGCATTATCAAAAACTAACAGTCTGTTCAAGTGTTGTGCTATGCAGAATAAATGTTTTTTTTTTATCATACTAAATAGGTCATTCTGCATTATATAAAAATTCTATTGTATTTGTTACCAATATATTATGCAATCATTCATTTATCTATATATAATTTGCATTTGAATTGCTCTTGAGACCTTGCTGACAAGGTCTTGTTATACGAGCTTGTTAATATGACCTTGTTGACATGACCTTAATTCACATACACCCTCTCATAACAGGCAACCTTTGTATGAGCATGGTTCTGTATCATATTCCTGTATACACTACTCTGGGGTGAATTATGCTAGATGATTCATTGACAAACTTTATTGGGGGAGGGGAATTGTCACACAACACGACTGTACCTAACACAGATGATACAAAGGACATCACTCCATTGTCGTAATTGTCTGCCGACCTGGTGGCGAGATCACTAAGGACTTCCAGTATCTGTTCAGACATCACACAATTCTTCACACACAAGTTAAACAATGGCGTCAGGGACTCCAGAAATTCTCGTCTGATGTCTTCTCTGAAAATAAAACAGTGAAAATCTCGCTACTGTACATTTGGTCTCATTTGTAGACTGAGTTTTTATTTTCACGTAATTATTCATGAAATCAAACAGCTGTGAATATCTAGTTTTCGAGGTAAGTTCAATAGTATACAATACCTTTTTTCTTACATATTTATTGATAACCCTCACAAAAATAAACCATCGCAAGAATTTTCATAATATACACACTGTAAATCTGCAGGATTTCTAAATAGTTACAGTCAAGTTTTTCAATGTTTTATCAGCAAGAAAGGGCTTTGTAATGGTTTTAGATGAAAATTTTACTCTATCTGAAGAATCACAATGGTTGACCAAAGAGATCTGAACAGAAGTGTTACCTATCAATTCTTCCCGGGACCCCCCACCCCTACCCCCATACACAAGCATGCACACCCTCACACAAAGGCATGAAAAATATGTTACAAGTACATATGCTACTTAAAAAAACTGAACAGAGCTGTCTTACAACAGGAGTTTCTGCACAATTACTCTGTGAGATAAATATATTTTGTTTAAACTCATTCAAATTGTACTGAACTCCTGAACTCAGAAATACCATGTTGCATTAACGATAAACAGATGAATACTTATACAAATTGAAGAAAATACTAAAGATAAATAAATCAATGAATGATCAGAAATCATTGGCTATAATCCTAACCTATCAGATTGCATCCTAACCCAAGCCCCCTTCTCAAAGAGATATGCGAGTCCTATAGCTAGCACTTACCCCAATAAAGCCTAACTTGAGTCACCTTTCTCATAGAGAGATGCGATATTCCCTATACAGAATATCTGGACCTCTACTACAGGCTCAGATTGAATCTGTTGTACAGTATGTAAGGATATTTACAAATCATTTAGATGAAACAGAACCTAATATTCAATTTGTCTCTTCCTATAAAACTTAGAACCATTCCTCCCACACACACATTCTTTTCACACAAGGAAGCACTGTGACATGTTTGCCTGGAGATGGCCTGATTGTGTCCAAGTAGTTTCAGATCTGTAGCGCTCAACACTGTGGAAAAAAATTGGTCCAATATTTTCCCCCGAGAGCTACAGATCTACAGCTCGTCTAACTTGCTACAGTACCCGCAACGTTATTCTTGACATGATAAACGATAGAACACGATACACGCACGATAGGATAGGATACACGCACGATACGATAGGATACACGCACGATACGATAGGATACACGATAAACCTGATAAACGCAAAACATGATAAACGATCTTCACGATAGACCTGATAAACGCAAAACACGATAAACGATCTTCATGATAAACGGAAAACCTGATAGAAATGTTGTAAATTTAGAAACGGTTTAGACGGAACGAAATTTTGATACCTACAACATAATTACATTATGTTTACATTATGTTGATAATAATATTGAAGGATTTCAATGTTCATTATATACCTACATTACGGACAAAGCGGATTTCTTGGTTCTCGCGATGGGAAAAAATCTAACGCGGTAATCTATAGGTAACTCAGGAAAACCCCGTTCTCATCGCGGGATGACTATCAGCTACCTGTCCCCGTCGCGGTAACATTTGTTTAAAACATTGATCGGTTTTGTACCATATAATTTCTTTAATCCACGGTCGTACGTTTTTTTGTTTTTTTTAATGCCATCACAGCTAAAATTTAAAAAAAATAATAAAATATATACGGCATTGAATTCATTATTTGATATCTATATGAATTTTATCAGCCAATGATTCTAAAACTTATATTGTCACCTAATGTTTAATATATAGATTATACAGGGAATTAACTAAATGTAATATAATGTAGTGATATCATGCTTCAGTAGCTCTCTTATGCTAATGTATATTACCTTGAGTATGAAATAAAACCAAGTAATATTGTGCGTGTAGCGAGGAGGGGGTTATTTTGCATCAAGCTCTAAGTTCACGGCTCATTCAACATCTCAAGTTATTTTCATAACGACCGCTTTAAAAAAAATCAACCGCACTACACCTGTTAGATATTTTTACACTATGATTGATAATTGATAGTCATAAGTAATTGGAACATATTTATTTGAATTGATATTTTGTTAACAAAACATAAATATACTGTTTAAAAAACATAAACAAAACCCGGCTTGTTTTAAATTCGCAATTTTGAAACCCTTAGTGTGTAAAAAAAAATTCAAATAATCATCAAAACCAACATAAATTTCCAGTATCTACACGTACGAGTATTGGTACATGTGTACATGTACAAGGTATTTAAAAAAAACAACGATGACAGCGGAATCGTGCCCAGTTGAGCAGAATTTTGGGGGATGCAACACCCTTTTAAAACTTAATCTTCTAAATGTGTGAAATACAATGTCCCTGAGAATGTTAGCTGTCAAAACGCGGGTGATACACAAAATCAGATATAAGGACGCGCACAAGTTCAGCAGTTGCTATATAAGTAGCATACACGTGAAAAAAAATTCGGAAGAAAAAGAACCATTATTAAAATATAAATGTATGTGATAAACAATGTAATTTACTGATTTTTCCTTTCAAATCGGAACTCCCTATTTTTCTGTTAGTGTTAATTACAAATAACTGTTTCTAGACAAACAAATGTTTATGAACTTCAGAAGGAGCTTTCAGATTTACTGTGCTCGGTTTACTGTCCTACTTTCCAGACTACTTAGAATTAAATTGTGATAAATTTTCACTCTCTCTCTGGACAGACAAATAGCTCTTCTTCTGCCATAAAATCGACAACTTTATGTTCTCCTTCAAATATACCGTCTTTCCTCGATTCCTAAAAATAGCTTCTTTAACAAAACGAATAAAGGTTTCGGAAAGTATTGTACTTTTTCATTAGATTTTATATACGATCCCGATAGTTTCCGAAGCTACATGATAAACGATTTTCACGATAAACGGAAAACCTGATACACGCAAAACACGATACACGATAGACCTGATAAACGCAAAACACGATAGAAAACGGAAAACCTGATACACGATAGGATAGGATACACGCACGATACGATAGGATACACGCACGATACGATAGGATACACGCACGATAGAGCACGATAGGAATGTCAAGAATAACGTTGCGGGTACTGTAACTATGAGAACTTCAATGACAAAAGCAGGCGGAATCAGTAAAGCTTATTTCAGTTTTTCCAACTTGATTAAAGAGAAATACGTTTTCACATGACATTTACAGACGAAATTTTGATCCAAATCTGCACACCAGAGAAAAAATTAGATTAGCCTTTCACTGATTGACGACTCAATTATACACAAACCTTATGAATATTCTATTTTTGACGACTCTATTATACACAAACCTTATGACTATTCTATTTTTGATGATCAACCGAGAAAAGAAATGCAAAAGGAGCTTTTTCTCCTTAGAGATGTGGTGGATGTGGGTAAAACGAGTTACCAGGACAGACAGTAACTGCTGGAGACCCTCTGAAAACAAAACCAACATAATTACTTCATAGTATAACTTAATAGCAATAAAGTGAAATTAATAAATTATTTTGCATCCAATAAAGACCTGAGAAAACACACATCAAATACAGACTAGCTTAATCATTGAGGAATTTTGTTAAGTATTTAAATTAACCACCTCCAAGGGCATCTGTTCTTTATAAAGCACTTTACCCAAATCCATGATTTATTTGCCCCAGACAACAAGGCCAATCAATTAATTTGATCCCTGCTGGCATTGATTGATTAAAGATGACTGTGGTTTCATTAATATGTGAGGCCATCTATTATCATTAATAGCAAAAGCCAGTTTTGAGGATACGTAAATTGGTGAGCGTGGGTCATCTCCAAAAAATTTATCGCATTCGATTCCAAAATCAGATTATTCCCAAGCATTTACAATTATCATATAAAGCATTACAAATGCACACTTCGAACCTAATCATAAAGAAATCTATTCAAATAGAATTTATCAAAAATACAAATGTATCTATTCATAGTTCACATTAAAATTTAACTTAGTAATAATATTTAGTGAAAAATAACATATGTGGGTGTAGAGTCGCATCAAAGCCCCAAGCTGTTTTAACTGTTGAAGGAGAATAAAATCACCTCCGATTTGTGCTGTCATGTTTTATCGATAAATTTCAACCTTTGACCTTGCAGTAAATTGAAGGGCCAGTTTCACGATTGGTATGAAGAGAAAATTGGTGTAGGTTTTGAGAGCGATACCGAACCCCCTCACTAGTTAATGATCATCGCACTTCAGTGGTTACGCTTATCCACACACACTGTGTCATTAGTACCCGTGAAATAATGGAAGATAGAAAAGTGTTTATCACAAAGGGCTTTGAAAAAGCTGGGATAGTGTAAAATTTCAATAATGTTTCTTTGTGTCGACATGTAACGATGATTAGATATGATTGCATTCTTCACAAACTTTACAGACATCCCTAGGAAAGTCCAATTTGGTAAGCCCGTGGGGATCTGGGTTAGAATAGGTCCTTGTTGTAGGAGGCGACCAAATGGGGCAGTC
>NC_079173.1:30141589-30254089 GCF_947568905.1 Ostrea edulis
AGGCATATATCTAATGGAGCAGCCCCGAGTCTTACACAGGAATATATCTCGTGGAGCAGCCCCGAGTCTTACACAAGCATATATCTAGTGGAGCAGCCCCTAGTCTTACACAGGTAGATATCTAGTGGAGCAGCCCCGAGTCTTACACAGGCATATATCTAGTGGAGCAGCCCCAAGTCTTACACAGGTAGATATCTAGTGGAGCAGCCCCGAGTCTTACACAGGCATATATCTAGTGGAGCAGCCCGGAGTCTTACACAGGTAGATATCTAGTGGAGCAGCCCCTAGTCTTACACAGGTAGATATCTAGAGGAGCAGCCCCTAGTCTTACACATGCATATATCTAGTGGAGCAGTCCTGAGTCTTTCACACATCTTCCACAATGGCATTTCTTTATCCACTCCCCCTCCTAATTCATTTTCCAGCCCAGAGTCTTACAATACATGTTCTATAATGACTCCCTCTACTAACTCATCCTCCGTTGTCCAAAGTTTTACAATACACGTTCTATAATGACTTACCCCTCATAACCTTGTGTTAATCCTCTGCCCCCCCCCCCCCCCCCCCCCCCCCACTCAGGCTTACCTTCACTATCCATGTCACAGATGTGTTATGTGTCATTCCACCTCTCCCCACGCTGGGTCCCCTAAATCTACCCTCCATGGCTTTGTCATAGGTTCCCCCTAAATCTACCCTCCATGGCTTTGTCATAGGTTCCCCCTAAATCTACCCTCCATGGCTTTGTGCCAAGTTTTCCTCAATCTACCCTCCATGGCTTTGTCATATGCATGAGTTCCCCCTAAATCCATCCTCCATGGCTTTGCCATGCATTCCCCTAAACCTACCCTCCATTGCTTTGCTATGAGTTCCCTACACCTACCTTCTATGTCTTTGTGTTGAGTTCCCCTGAACCTACCCTCCATGTCTTTGTGTTGAGTTCCCCTAAATCTACCCTCCATTGTTTTGCCATGAGTTCCCTTAACATACCCTCCATTGCTTTGCCATGAGTTCCCCTAACCTACCCTCCATAGCTTTGTTGAGTTCCCCTTAACCTACCCTCCATTGCTTTGCTATGAGTTCCTCTAAACCTACCCTCTATGTCTTTGTGTTGAGTTCCCCTAAACCTACCCTCCATTGCTTTGCTACAAGTTCCCCTAAACCTACCCTCCATTGCTTTGCTACGAGTTCCCCTAAACTTACCTTCCATTGCTTTGCTATGAGTTCCCTTAAACCTACCCTCCATTGCTTTGCTATGCATTCCACTAAACCTACCCTCCATTGCTTTGCTATGAGTTCCCCTAATCTACCCTCCATTGCTTTGTCATAAGTTCCCCTAAACCTACCCTCCATTCTTTGCTATGAGTTCCCCTAACCTACCCTTCATTACTTTGTTATGAATTCCTCTAAACCTACCCTCCATTGCTTTGCTATGAGTTCCCCTAATCTACCCTCCATTGCTTTGTCATGAGTTCCCCTAAACCTACCCTCCATTCTTTGCTATGAGTTCCCCTAAACCTACCCTCTATGTCTTTGTGCTGAGTTCCCTAAACCTACCCTCTATGTCTTTGTGTTGAGTTTCCCCTAAACCTACCCTCTATGTCTTTGTGTTGAGTCCCCTATACCTACCCTCCATGTCTTTGTGTTGAGTGGCTGTGGCCTCCACCCAGCACTCCAGTAAGATGGGAACCAATGTCTCCAGAAGATGCAGTACCCCGCTTGGTTCTCTCAGATTATAACCTCTCTCTTCCATTTCAGTAGACAGAACGTTCTTTAATGTACTGCAAGTTACACAACACAGTGATGATATAGATGTAAGTTACACGACACAGTGATGATATAGATGTACTACAAGTTACACCACACAGTGATGATATACATGTACTACAAGTTACACCACACAGTGATGATATAGATGTACTACAAGTTACACCACACAGTGATGATATACATGTACTGCAAGTTACACCACACAGTGATGATATAGATGTACACCACACAGTGATGATATAGATGTACTGCAAGTTACACCACACAGTGATGATATCGATGTACACCACACAGTGATGATATAGATGTACTACAAGTTACACCACACAGTGATTATATAGATGTACTACAAGTTACACAACACAGTGATGATATAGATGTACTGCAAGTTACACAACACAGTGATGATATAGATGTACTACAAGTTACACAACACAGTGATGATATACATGTACTACAAGTTACACCACACAGTGATGATATAGATGTACTACAAGTTACACCACACAGTGATTATATAGATGTACTACAAGTTACACCACACAGTGATGATATACATGTACTGCAAGTTACACAACACAGTGATGATATAGATGTACTACAAGTTACACCACACAGTGATGATATAGATGTAAGTTACACCACACAGTGATGATATAGATGTACTACAAGTTACACCACACAGTGATGATATAGATGTAAGTTACACCACACAGTGATGATATACATGTACTGCAAGTTACACCACACAGTGATGATATAGATGTACTACAAGTTACACCACACAGTGATGATATACATGTACTACAAGTTACACCACACAGTGATGATATACATGTACTGCAAGTTACACCACACAGTGATGCTATAGATGTAAGTTACACCACACAGTGATGATATAGATGTACTACAAGTTACACCACACAGTGATTATATAGATGTACTGCAAGTTACAATACACAGTGATGATATAGATGTAAGTTACACCACACAGTGATGATATAGATGTAAGTTACACCACACAGTGATGATATACATGTACTACAAGTTACACCACACAGTGATGATATAGATGTACTACAAGTTACACCACACAGTGATGATATAGATGTAAGTTACACCACACAGTGATGATATAGATGTACTACAAGTTACACCACACAGTGATGCTATCGATGTACTGCAAGTTACAATACACAGTGATGATATAGATGTAAGTTACACCACACAGTGATGATATAGATGTAAGTTACACCACACAGTGATGATATACATGTACTACAAGTTACACCACACAGTGATGATATAGATGTACTACAAGTTACACCACACAGTGATGATATAGATGTACTGCAAGTTACACCACACAGTGATGATATAGATGTAAGTTACACCACACAGTGATGATATAGATGTAAGTTACACCACACAGTGATGATATAGATGTACTACAAGTTACACCACACAGTGATGATATAGATGTACTACAAGTTACACCACACAGTGATGATATAGATGTAAGTTACACCACACAGTGATGATATAGATGTACTGCAAGTTACACCACACAGTGATGATATACATGTACTACAAGTTACACCACACAGTGATGATATAGATGTAAGTTACACCACACAGTGATGATATAGATGTACTGCAAGTTACACCACACAGTGATGATATACATGTACTACAAGTTACACCACACAGTGATGATATAGATGTAAGTTACACCACACAGTGATGATATAGATGTACTACAAGTTACACCACACAGTGATTATATAGATGTACACAACACAGTGATGATATAGATGTACTACAAGTTACACCACACAGTGATGATATAGATGTAAGTTACACAACACAGTGATGATATACATGTACTACAAGTTACACAACACAGTGATTATATAGATGTACTACAAGTTACACCACACAGTGATGATATAGATGTAAGTTACACCACACAGTGATGATATACATGTACTGCAAGTTACACAACACAGTGATGATATAGATGTACTACAAGTTACACAACACAGTGATTATATAGATGTACTACAAGTTACACAACACAGTGATTATATAGATGTACTACAAGTTACACCACACAGTGATGATATACATGTACTGCAAGTTACACCACACAGTGATGATATACATGTACTGCAAGTTACACAACACAGTGATGATATACATGTACTACAAGTTACACAACACAGTGATGATATAGATGTACTACAAGTTACACCACACAGTGATGATATAGATGTACTACACGTTACACCACACAGTGATGATATAGATGTACTACAAGTTACACAACACAGTGATGATATAGATGTACTACACGTTACACCACACAGTGATGATATAGATGTAAGTTACACCACACAGTGATGATATAGATGTAAGTTACACCACACAGTGATGATATAGATGTACTACAAGTTACACCACACAGTGATGATATAGATGTACTACAAGTTACACCACACAGTGATGATATAGTCAAAGACGTTAACGGTACAGATCAGGATATCTCAGAGGATGAGTTCAACTCACATGTGATATCTACAGAAAATTGCAATACAGATTTATCTATAATGTTATGATATCTATGAATATTCATATTTCCAATGTTTTTTGCCTTCAATATCTTTATCAATTGAAATGATAGCTATTTCCTCATGAACATGACAGATGGGCGTATGAATCTTAATGAATATAGTACTATTATCTAAACAGTTGGGAATTTTCCGAAAGAATTAAAAATATAGTGTAAATTAAAAAATAAAATAAAAAATAAAAATTCTTGAAGACTCACCTGATCTTGTGTCCTGGGTTGGTCCAAACATTCTGGAAATGCTGGGGGATTACTGCAGATTTCACTTCCTCCTCCTCTCTCCAAACAACCTTCAACCCTTCCCCTTTTTTCTCCTCAGTCCACGACTCTATGGTAAGATATCCTGATCTCTCTAACAATGTTGACAGTAAGTTGCTGAGCCTTGAGAGAACTTGATTCCTCCACTTGTGAGCCTGGATTTTCCCATCTGGTTTGATACTGAGGGATCTACCCCCAGCACTAGATTTCTTTGAGGTATTTTGATGAGATATTTGCTCAATAAAATTTGGAATGATTTGACTTGATCGATCGATAATCAGAGATGGATGAAATTCTAAAAATATATCAAGAATGTTTAAGGAGTCACTTTGAATGTCGTCGTAAATGTGAGTCATGGCACAACACACGTGAGCACTGATGATGGGAAAAAAAGGCCGCATTTTGTGAACGTCCACTTGCGGAATAACTTGTCGGAAAAGTTTAATCACAGCTGACCTCACCGTTGGGTCTTTGTCGACCACTAACTGGGAAACACGATCGATGATTTGAGAGAGATAATGCTGGAGGATTTCCGGGTGTGAAGACAAGAGTTCTCGTAACCCACCCACAGCATCCAATCGGACAGATGCACTGTAATGTTGACACTGATTCAACAGATCCTGCAATACATGTATCAATACTCAATCACAGAACTTTCCTCTCAATAACATAATAATGGCATAATAATGACCTCTGTGGTATACATATCAAATAAACTGGAACATATTTGCCCTGTGATTTTTTTGTTCGGGGATTTTTCACCCTAGATACATCAAAAAATGTTTGACTAAAAGACAAGTTTAGTTACATGCTTCATAACAATGAGTAAATCAAATTCACCCAATTCTAAATTTGCCCACTTGCGTATTGCAAGAGCTGCTGACAACACAATGTATGTTATATAACAAATGGTTCATGCCCTTTTATACACCAAGTAAACTAGTACCCCTACCAAGTAAACTAGTACCCCTATCATGTTAGCACAATTAATTCTATGACTAAGTGAACAAACCATGATGTTCAGGTTGCGTCTTGTGGTGGGTTCGCTCCCATCACCTGTCTTTATGTGCTGAACCACTTGGACAGACCGGGACTTGAAGCTAGCGTTAGTCACATTATCAGCCTTTTGAAGCCTACGTCCAACTTTCAACTTGACTTTTTGGAAGTCCTGATTTTTCTTTTTCTTGGATTTCGGCATCTCACTGCGCTTTTGGCTAAAAAGAATTTTAAGAAACATCAGTGCCTGAGGAATAACTTGATGCACTTTTAGCTGAAACTTGTAAAATTTTAATTACAAAGTGAATACCCAACATCATAGCACTTGCATGCTTTTGAGGGTTTAAACTTAGTACTAGCCCACTCGCCAACTGTAAGTAAAATTTTGTGTGGGCGCCTAAATTTGCTGTGTCACTCGCCCACATGGCGAATGATTTCTGTGAACGGGAATCGGTCATAACTGTATGGGCTTCGGTAATCAGCATAACTTTAGTGACCAAACACTCTCCCCGAGAGTTATTTACAAGCTTAATTTCAAGCGTTTTGGAGACCTCTTCTAAAATGATCAAAGTAAACCATGTGAGATTTTTACCCAAATCGATCGGCAAGATCAGTGATGTAAATACAGCTGAAAGTTTTTGAGCTTGTCGAAAAAAAGAGAGCACTACTGCAGTCTTCATGATGATTATGACATATAGGGATATGACAAAATAAAAAAGCTACTATTAGTACAAAAAAGCAGCATTGTTGTAAGAACAAATTGAAAAATATTGATGTTGGAATACAAATAATTTGATCAATGTTTTTGTGGTATTAGTATAATTACGTGCATTATTTGAAATAAAAAAGTATGGAAACCTGTTTCCATCCTCTCTAAATATTACTATGCATTCAAACGGTATAATGAATCAAACGCACACAAAATATGTATGTACGATCCATTAACATGTCTAATGGATGTTTTGTATCATACTTCATCATATGTAGGCTAGCGTGTATTGTTGTGGGCTCCCAGAAATAACATTTTCGGAGCCCACATGGCCGGACTGGAATTTTAGTTAAAAGTTTCAACCCTGGTTTTTGATCCTTAGTCGATCTTAGCATCATAAAATTAATGTAAGATGAAAATTAAGCTTCCCAAATGAAATTCATATATAATTGTTCATTTGATAAAATCAAATCTATAAGGTTAATATGATTTGTCAGGATTCGGACTGACATTTGTCCATTTCCTTCCCGTAGTCAATTGTCCACAGGAACTGACAATTTTGTCTGTAATAATAATAGTAAGGGTATTATACTATACAATCCCAAAATAAAAAAGTGTTTGTTTTATAGGTGGGGGTATGATATTGACTCAGGCTACTAGTACTATTCCTGTGAACACAGGTATCTGAATTTTAATTAATAGTCTATAAATAAAAATCCACCACCCTCCCCTCTATCTCTCTCTATATAGATAAAGTTTTTTGATTGTTTTTTTCCCCATGGTTTGTTGTTTGTTTTTATCAACAGACCCGATCTATTCATTGATTAAAATTCAGATACCCATGGGGAATGCTATGGATTGTCAGTCATTGCATTAGACAGCTGCTATTTGTTACTATTGTACACAGTGTCGACTTTAAATAATAAAATTTATTTACTTATAGCTGTTAGAAAGCTGAGGGGGGGGGGGGGGGGGGGGGGAAATTGTCGCAGGCCTATGTATTTAATCTCAATTCATATTGATTAGGTCTACATATCTGCAGTTTGACTTACCAAATATATGCCAATTATATTTGATTATGAATATTCTATGATGATCTACCTAGACCAAATGCAAAGGAAATATTGCTGTCATCTACACGTGCTTATCCTGAAGTTTTTCCGATGGACGATTTATCAAAAACGAAAAATAAAATATATACATCTTATAACATCAGTAGTTATCAATTAATAATACAGTGAACTTAATTGAAATGTACGTATTTATTCATGTCAATAATCAATAATTTTGCCTCATTCAAAGCCTCTTTTGAGACAAAATCCTATTTTCGTTTTAGTTCACACCACAGGAAATCTTAATTGACGAAATGAAAGTAGGACGTGTCACGTCACAATATTTACATACAGCACGATACGTGTTCACGTGGGATTTAAAGAGTCATTTGAATATTGACATTGATAAAATCATTATTTGTACATGTAAGTATCTTTATACACTTTTTAAAAGGTCCCCACATGAATGTAATATGAATGATCAATACAATTCTTATAAACTTAGCAATGTGCATACGTGTACGATAAAACATGTCAGACTATACTGACAGACAGTAAATGGAGTAACACTGATTAGGATGTCAAAACTACTACATCTCTGTATAGTTTATTTACAGATATGTATTGTGTATATAGGAACTGTATTCATACAGGCTTCTCAAGATATAACAGAATGTATGTTTTATGAAACCATGCTACTTTATTCACTGAGACGCAATTAGCACTGTGACGCAGTACATCCGTTTTATGCTTTGGATGAAAAATTTAATTGTAGACAAAAAGAAAAGTGACTGATTCATGCGATCTAATCTGCCTGTGGGGGTGGGGGTGGGGGTAGTAACAAGAGTATATATCAATCACAACCAGGCCTTGGAATTTCTATCAATAATACAGTGTATTTATAAAGATAGGATATATACCTATCACCCTTACTACACATCTAACAGCCTACTTACTGATAGGAATTCAGAGGCCTGGGATCAATGTGCATGTTTAGCAGTTCTATTTAATATACATGCATGTCTGTCCAGTCGTAAATATCATATAGTTCACACATTTCCAGAACTGTGGCTGCTGTGTGGGTGGAGGGGGTGGGGGTGAGGAGGTGGGGATGGGGTTTAAGTAGCGCAAGTATTCATCAGTCAGTGTACACATGTATAACAGTTTTATATATATATATTATTACTACAGTAACTTGATCCGAAGAGTCGGATCACGTCGAGTTGACAGGCGCGGATCACACGAGACGCGAAGCATCGAGTTTGATCTGATGATCCGCACCTGTCAATGAGACGTGATCCAACTCTTCGGATCAAGTTACTGTAGTAATGATAAATTTATAATATACCCCCTATGCATTTTAAGTCCACATTTATATGATACTAAATGTAATCCAAATTATTAAAAATACAGACTTACAGTGAAATTATGTTTTGTGTACATGCAGTTTTGTTTGTGACGCGGCCAATATTTTAAGCAAAAAACGTTGCATTGATGCATTGTGACGACATCAGTTTCAGAGGATACTGATATGGAATCAGAAAACCACAGTGTGGTGATCCGGAAAACCGGATCACATGCTATGAAATCCACAATATCAGAGAACGATACATTGATGGGTATATAATAAATACATGTATCCCTTAGTGATGAAACGATTGTCGATCGTTTTTGGCTCTTCGATTCCGATTATTGATTCTATTTTTCATAATCAATTGTCGCCTGTACACTAATTAATATCTAATCCAAGATTCATCTGACTGTTAATTAATCCCGTTTTTATATCGAGACGTGTGCGGGGGAGAGTCGGAGTGGACTCCACATTGAAAAGTGGGAATTCAGTGACACCAGCTAGTGTGTATGCTGCACATATCCATAAAACTGAATAGAAATAACCCCTGGGCCAAAATAATAAACATTTATTAACAACATGTAAATACCGATTATACCGATAATTGATCGATACAGTTCTTATTATGATCGATTATGAAATTTTTACGATTTTTCAACACTAATATCCCTCCAACTGCAGATGGAATGGATCACACACTGTGATTCCTTCAGCCACAAAGCTGAAGAACAGTAGCTGGGTACTTAACACTATTCCATTCTGTCCGGAATGACCTGTCTACAGTTTTACATGTGTAGCAGGTCTGATGTCCACAATACTATGTACTTAATATAAACATCGTCGGAAACCCAGAGAGAGGAACGAAGCATAATCAACGGTGGGTTTCCGACGATGGTACTTGGATCGCTTTGTGTTTGTTTTATTTTATAGTGGAGACACTTCGAAATGACCCAAATGCACTTTAGAAATTTGAAAATAAACCGAGTCTTAGTAGAATGATTATTACATGATCAAGTTCATGAAGGGTCTGAATGTGAACACATCTGTCAGTGATTCGTGG
This sequence comes from Ostrea edulis, assembly GCF_947568905.1. Classification (NCBI taxonomy): domain Eukaryota; kingdom Metazoa; phylum Mollusca; class Bivalvia; order Ostreida; family Ostreidae; genus Ostrea; species Ostrea edulis. The sequence goes on from NC_079173.1 coordinate 30,151,412, forward strand.
ATGTAGAATGAGTTGTATCATGATTATTATATATGATCAAGTTCATAATGATTGGGAAAACAATTCACATTTCAATATAACTAGATATTAGATGTGTAACTCATGTATTTATTACTACTTACGTGAGCAGGCCAGTAGGATTGACCGGTCCTTACGTGAACAGGCCAGTAGGATTGACCGGTCCTTCGGGTCCACCTGGATTTTTGGTTAATTCTGTATGCTGATTATCATGGTCAGTGACCTCTGTTGCCAAAATTATCAAGAGGTTGGACAATACTGCAGAGAGTTTAGAATTTGTATTTAATTAATGAAGAACATTTCATATCTCTGTTAAATTATCCACCTTGATTGTTTATATACACCTATTTTTTTACTTTAGCTGAGTGATGAGTGACTGTCAGAGTGAGGCTGTGTTAATATACAGTCACCGATTTTTCGATTTTAGCTGATGAGTGACTGTCAGTGAGGCTGTTTATATAAACCTATTTCTTATTTTAGCTGATGAGTGACTGTCAGAGTGAGGCTGTGTCGCAGTGTGAGACACAGTGTTGATGGAGGTTCTTTCACTGCTAGGATGGATGTGTACATTTTCCTCCATTGCTGTGCAGTTTGTGGGCATGTACGTACCTCTATTTAATTGTATCTACTTCCATGATATGTTTTATGGTGTGACTGTTGAGATGAGCAAAGAATAATAAGTTAAAGTGACATATTGCAACATGACTTTAGATATTTTTTTCTTATCTGCCTATTCATATAATGCAGCTAGTAGATGTAAGTAACTTAACATGCATCAGGATGTCTTATATAGCTTGATCATGTTGATGGTTTTACTTCTTCTTTCAAACCAAGCTATTATCAACAACAAAATGAACAAAGGGATACATGTAGAAATTACACCACTGAAAATCTCTTTAAATATCCAGCTAACTGAGCTAAAGCTGGAATAGAAATAGCTAGAAGATATGAATGGCTGTCCATGCACTCAGGTCCATATATATCTCAATACATGTGTGTATATATATACACATGTATATGATAATGCTGTCACATGAACTGTTCACACAGGTCAATACATGAGTTGTGATGCTGTTATATTAACTGTTCACTCAGGTCAATACATGAGTAGTGATACTGTTATATTAACTGTTCACACAGGTCAATACATGAGTTGTGATGCTGTTATATTAACTGTTCACTCAGGTCAATACATGAGTTGTGATGCTGTTATATTAACTGTTCACTCAGGTCAATACATGAGTAGTGATACTGTTATATTAACTGTTCACACAGGTCAATACATGAGTTGTGATGCTGTTATATTAACTGTTCACTCAGGTCAATACATGAGTTGTGATGCTGTTATATTAACTGTTCACTCAGGTCAATACATGAGTTGTGATGCTGTTATATTAACTGTTCACTCAGGTCAATACATGAGTTGTGATGCTGTAACATTTACTGTTCACACAGGTCAATACATGAGTTGTGATGCTGTTATATTAACTGTTCATTCAGGTCAATACATGTAAGTGATGGCATTTCTAAGGTATGCAAGTAACTGCTGTGGCACCCTAATTTCCATATTGATATCTATAATTATACAATAATTATAGTCATTGTTTTGCCGGTAGCATGTATGTGTAACAGAAATTGAAGTTCCACCATTATAGGATGCTAAACATGTCTGTGATTTATTTTACAGTGAAATATGTCTTCGAATCTGGAAAAAAGGCAGCACCGGTGACATCTCACCAGCCCCTTTTGTGGCTAACCTTATTGCGTAAGTCAGTTTCATCATCTTTTCTAATAAAAAATTCTGGTGATAAATGTGTGTATGGCATCAATAGACTAGTGTATGTTACAATGTTTTTAAGGTACATTTATCAATCAGTGGTTCTCTGTCTGTCAGCTAAATTTGATCATTCGTCAATATAAATCAAGTTTTTACAAGCCTCTTTGGTAAATGTCAATTAGTTTTTAAATAGATAATGTAACCATGAATAATGATTAGTGATTTGAAATTATACATGTATATCATTACATATATTAATCCAGCTAGATGGAAATACAGTTAAACCTCATTATCTTGAACTCAATGGGACAGAGAAAAAAACTTTGAGATATCTGAGAATTTGAGATATCGAGGGTAAAATACTTTTTAAAAAGTGGTTAGGACTTTTGAATCACTTTTAACATATCCATGGTATTCAGGATATCGGTGTCAGGGATACTAGGAAATCAAAACCTTATCCAATGAATGTTTCTACACAAGTGTTTCAAAGTGCTAAAAGTATTTCGATTCGAGTTTGTTGTCTAAAATAATAAGTGGCCATTAATTTTCATTGCATGAACATTGACATTTTCCAATGTTTCATAAGTAATAAACCTTGTATATTTTATCATGCAATATACTATAGTTATTGCATTTATGCTATATATACATTCCTTGGTTACATGAAAGATTAGTTTGGATTCTGAATAGAGTCACCAATTTCTTAATGTGAATTTAATCATGTCTTCTTTGTCAAAATTTAATTTGTCAATGATTGATTTTAGTTATGGTAGTCATTTGGAAAGGAATACAGAGGTTATGATGTGATGATTGTAATGACACTGTTATAAATATTTGATTGCAGGGCCTCTCTCTGGATTAAGTATGGGTTGATGACAGCGATCCAGTCTCTTATCATTGTAAACTGTCTCGGAGCTCTATTGGCGTTTATTTATGTGATATTTTTCTACATTTATTCCATTAGAAAGGTGAGTCTGTAAATTAAAGAGATCGCATGCTTAAGCTGTGTAATACTATCACTTTGAATTTTGACTGTGTAATGATTTGACACAGATTGCATGATACTATGATGTTAACTGTGTAATATATTATAACATTGACTTTGTGATGTTGACCGGGTAATAATATGCCATTAACTGTGTTTTATACTATGACACTGAATGCGGTAGCTCAGTGTTAGAGCATTTGCATCATAACCGGGAGGTTGTGAGTTCGAGTCCCACTCGTGCCATGGCCGCATTAAACCTAAGATGTAAACGGAGGTAGTGATTGCTCCTTTGCCAAACGCTCAACATTTGATGGTGAGAATCACAAGTCTCCATGATATGACCTTAAAACACAGAGGTCCCAAGTTGTGGCAGGCATTGACACGTTAAAAAACCCTCACTGCTACGGCCGTTATCACTAAGCATAGGTCTAAATGTGTGGTACTTCTTCACCAACAGCTGGTGATGTCTCAATAGGAGTGAAATTATTTTGATATGACGTAAAACAAGCGACCAACCATGATTTACCCGCTACAGTAGTCTAGTGGTCAAGACATTTGTCTCACAATCGAGAGGTCCCAGGTTAAATTCTGAGTCAAACTTTAGACAAGTTTAATTCTATGACATTGATTGTGAACTATAACATATACTGTAATGTTATGACATTGTATGTGATATTCACGGGAAAATGCTATGATGACAGTATATGAATATGATACCTAGATTGGGCAGCATTATGATGTTAACTTGATGTAATAATCTCCGTTATGATTGATTGATTGTATATTGTTTAACGTTCTGCTCGAGAATTTCTCACTTGTATGGAGACGTCACCATTGCTGGTGAAGGGCTGCAAAATTTAGGCCTATGCTCGGTGCTTACGGCCATTGAGTAAGGAGGGATCTTTATTGTGTCACACCTGCTGTGACACAGGACCTCGGTTTTCACAATCTCATCCAAAGGACCGCCCTATTTAGTTGCCTCTTACAACAAGCAACAGGTACTGAGTACCTATTCTAACCCAGATTCCCACAGGCTTCTCTGTCATGAAATGAACTCTATAAACACCAAGCCTGGATTCGACCAGTGAAATTTCACATCAGTTCATTGTGTCAATAAACCATGGGAATTGTTACCAGCAAATTAACTTCACAGCTTAGATTGCAGCAAAATACTACTCTCAGACTGACATTATTGACACCATGACCTTCACAGGAGTTATTCAATCACTTAGCATTGACCCCTTGACCTTTCAGTTCATCAAGGTCAAACACTAGCTCCTGTAGAGTTCAAAAGTTATGACAAAGGTTATAACATTGCTAACACTCATTGAGACGTGTCAAAAACAATCTGCCCTCAATCTTAGATATGAGGGGGGGGGGGGGGGGGGGGAATCAATTAATAGATTAATCAATGAATTAAGAAATGAGTACATTGAAGCAGATAACCCTGTATGTTGTGTTTGCTTTCAGAGCCTGATCAGCCGGTTTATGGTGGTCTGTTGCCTCTCCATCTGTCTGCCTTATTTGTATGTCGAAATGTATTTAGAAGACTTGAAGGTGGCGGTAGATCACCTGGGCAAGATGTGTGTTGTCATGACGATAGTCAGCTATGCTGCTCCCCTTGCCTCCTTGGTGAGTAGAATTGTATAGAGTTCTGTAAAAAGGGAATACCACATTGGGAAATCACTGCAACAAGGGAATATTACATTGGGAAATCACTGTAACAAGGGAATATTACATAGGGAAATCACTGTAACAAGGGAATATTACATTGGGAAATCACTGTAACAAGGGAATATTACATTGGGAAATCACTGTAACAAGGGAATATTACATTGGGAAATCACTGTAACAAGGAAATATTACATTGGGAAATCACTGTAACAAGGGAATATTACATTGGGAAATCACTGTAACAAGGGAAAAATCTAATCTGTTAGCTTTCCTTATCATTTTCTCTGATCTATTTCTTTTGGTTTTAATGATAAGTTCTGTAAAAATACTAGTATCATCTGGATCATGTCCAATACAATTTTACAGAAATGAAATGTCTATAATATTCTTGTAGAATGCATGGCATCAGACGTGTAACAGTTTTTTAATTAATTGCTAAACTTTTATGAAAATACTGTAGCTTTTTTTGGTAAAATTTTTCTTTCAGAGGACCTACATGTAGGTAGAACACATACAGATTTAGACAAGCAATTTATCCCATCACTTGCATGTGTTTGTCCACTGTGTACAGCATAAAGAATAGAATTTTATGTTGAATACCCCGAAAATGACTACGAGGGAACAGCTGATACTAGTAATGTCCCTGTTGTTAATTGACTGTAATATGAAATACACGATGTCACAGCTATGATTCCAGGTCATTTAGGTCAAATTGAGAAAATATGACATCTTGATTCTTGCACAATCAGAATTAATTTGATTTTTGTTAACAAAATTTTATCTAAAGTAACTGTCAATTTTGGGAACCAAATACACTGTAGAACTCTATTATCACATATAACATGTATAACTAATTTACTTGTTCTTTCTTTCAAATTTTTAAGGCTGTATTTGCATTATTATGCATGTATCTACCAGGTAGTCAGTGTAAATACTGTAAACGTACTTTTTTCCACGAGTTCATAAGTCCGCGGAATCACAATTTCTGTTTATTCCGCGGGTAGAAAATTGGGCGGATTTCTTAGATTACCACTTAATGTCTTTCATTTACTTTAAGTACGCTGGGATAAATTTCCGCGGAAAATTTGTGACTGCGTACATAGCGTAAATTAATACCGCGCGGAAAAAAGTACTTCTACAATAAATTCAATGTCGTCTATACCTGCAGTATGAATACAATCTTTGAGTATAGGGGCCACAGGAAGTTTTCATGGTGTATTGAGATTAATTTCCTAGAACAACAAGTGAGTGTTGTGGCCCCTGAGCCCGTTTGATTTGCTACTTTCTGTTTTACAGTTTAATGTGTTCAGGTCTGACATCATTGCTTGAGTATATATATATACTCTTACGTAACGTGAAAGAAGAAAATGCAATGGACCAGACCAGGATTCGAACCCAGGCCCCCTGACTCTCTAGTCAGGTGCTCTTACAATTGAGTTATCTGGCATCAGTCATCAAACCTGTCTGATCACTACACTTTAATACCTATGTGCCTTTTGCTTGATTTAATTGCTACTTTCTGTTTTGTAGTTTGATTTGCTACTTTCTGTTTTGTAGTTTGATGTGTTCAGGACCCACAGCACAGAGTGCATGTCCTTCCCCTTGGTGCTAGCTTATTTCATTGTCTCGGTCGAGTGGTTTATTTATGGGTCTTTTCTCAAAGATCAATACGTTCAGGTAATTTATCATAGAATACTTGTTGATATGTCAATATCTTGACATAATGAATTTATTTTCAGTTTTAAGATGCTTAAAATTTATAATATGTACACATGCAGATCTGGGAGATTTTTCAGTGTTCATGCATGTTCTGTACGCAAATTATGTAATGTGAAAAGAACCAATCTCTTTATCATTAATGATATTATTCGAAAGTTACAAATTCTTACCTCGGTGATATAATCAACACTCAAAATCCTTCAAAAGCGTTTTCTTTGTAAGAAAATTTCTAGTGAGCAATTATTTCTCATTTGTTTGGGCTCACAGTAGGTGTGACCAGTCAACAGCTAGGAATGCTTAATACTCCTCCAGCCCGATCCCACCTCTGCTGTCTCCAGGGGTCCATTGTTTGCGTTGTTAATTCCTACCTTTTTCATTGCATGTTGCAATATTATCACAATATACTATGTTTAATTCAGTATTATATGTAATATATAAACCAATTCACAATTTAGTGGATCCCTAAAATTCTAAGGAGAACTTTGTCGATCAGGATAGTCCATTCCAATTCATTTGACCTCCCATTCGGCAAACTTTGGCAGATTCCGGTACCCTACATCTAACCTCGGATGTATGACTTGAATTGATATGTAGCTACGCCTAACATTTGTAATGTGGTCGTCTATTTCCTATCCTGTAAAAAATGTCGATTTTAGATAGTAGTGATCATGGCTTTATCTAGTTTGCCTTAGAAAACTGCCCTCTGTTTCGAGAAATAAAAAAACCTTAATTATAAATCACTCTATCCGTCTGTCTGTCTGTCCGTTTGTCCGTAGACGCAATTTGTCCAAAGTTTATTTCTAATACCGCTGGACATATTTCATTCAAACTTTATGCACGTCTTCTATATATTATGTAGTTGTGCATCTCCTATTTTCATTGAAATATTTTAACAGTTATAGAAGTTACGCACATTTTCTTCTCATTTTTGGGGTTGCACACTTTGTCCAGAGTTTAATTCTACCGTTGAACAGATTTGATTCAAACTTTATTCTCATCTTATATATATAATGTAGTTGTGCATCTTCTATTTTCATTGAAATATTTCAACAGTTATGGAAGTTACGGACATTTTCTGGTTTGGTTGTACTTGTAGTAATAGACACAATTTGTCCAGAGTTTCACAATTTGTCCGAAGTTTATTTCTAATACCACTGGACATATATAATGTGAAAATATCCAATATGCTTGCATTAAATATTTCCCATCATCTTATATGCCCCACAGGGGGTATTAGTCCCATTAGGACAGTTCTATAGTTCTCTCAGAGAAACAGTTACAAACATTGAGAGTGTTATATGATGGAGAGGACTGTATTTGGCATGAGCTGTCAGTAGTATACAATTATTTCATGCCTACTCGGAAACAGTCAAAACTATTGTCCCGAGGTTGTGGCGAAGATCTGGGAAAGTGTTGTCAGAGGCCGTTATAAGGCTGAGGACTGCAGTTTCCCGGGTCTTTGCCACTACCGAGCGGTTCTAGTTTTGACTGTTTCCCTAGTAGGCATGAAATAATTGTTTTATTACCTAATCTGCTAATCGGACAATAGTTTCTCATGAGATTGGGAAACAGTTCGTCACGTAATCGGGTCACGTGATGAACTGTTTCACCCCTGTTCATTTTGTGTACCTTTCTCTGCTGGTTACAGTTGGAAAACAGAAAAAAAATATGTAATATCAATTTATTAATTAAATTGTAAATTAGGTTATAATTCCAGTTGATCAGTGACGTTAAAGGACACATCTCGTGTTTTCAAAGTATACAGAATTATATGCATTTTGTCTTCTTTATGCTTAGAGAAATTAATTGTAATAGTTCGTTCGCTGAAGTATTGCGATAATTAGCCACAATATGGACTTAAATCTAAGCCCCGATTTCAAAAAGCCTAGTTAATTAGATAGGTAGTCACGTGGTACAGTGACGTCATATGCGACCTTCGTCGATCAACTTGTTGTAAAAGTAGTGTTAGATATTTTTAAAAACTCGGGTTTTAGGGGCCTAATTTATTTACCATGGATAACATTTATTTCGATGTTGACAAATTTCCCGAGTCTTATATCTTTTAGCCACCAGTGCATACAAATAGCGACCCAAATGTAGCGAGAAAAGCGACTATGAAATCTGCATAAATTTGCGAGTAAATAATGTTTACATGGGATCACTGTTCTAAACACAATTTGGTAATGCCATTTCTGTAAACAACTGTAAATAGCGTTGTTGTTTTTCTAAAATAAACAGTGCAATAATTATTAAATTTATTTTTGGAGAAGTTAGATAGGCCTAAATTATGATACGATTATGTAGCATTGACATCTAGGCCTACTATCACGGGTGCATTTCGAAAAAACAAATAATAATAATGATGATCAAACTTATTGTGAAAATCACAATACTTTTAAATTATTTTATTCAAGCAATTTTATTAATCATTATTTTTTGTTATCTACACGTTGTTACTTAGGAAGTGGGAGCGCGGCGTGCTGTTGTTGTAAACACGTACGCGTTCCTTAAAAAAAATGAAAGCATTATAATTCAATTCAGAGTCGGGAAATATTATATTTTATTATTTATAATTGAAAGTTCAATTATCTTTTATCTTTAAATTTCTTTTTTAAAACTACCAGTTGGTAGACACTGCTAGCAAAGTTCTGCCTATATGTTATTACAAGGTGAAGGTCAGTTGGTGTGAGTGTGTATTGAATTCGAGAGCAGAACGGAAAACATATGCCGTAGGCCTATATGTAACAGTGCGTAGCTTCGATAGAACAATTTTCTCGCAGTTTATCTACATCTTTGTCCAAGTGCTTGTTTGAAAAAGTACAGGGACAAATTCTACTGGGGGTTTTTATGGCAAAGTCGTTGTGCCGACAAAAAATATTCACGTCTTGTCCCTCATACCTTCCTTCGAAAATTGAAAAAAACACAGTCCAAATCCTCTCTACTGACAGTAAGTACACCCTTAAACGGCACAAAACACCCTAATGCAGTGTTATTTACAAGCTGTTAATGTGATAATTGTTTGTTTGTCAATTAAATCTAATCTGTTTATGAAATGGCTATCAACTGTTTTCAAATCTTCTCGCTCGAGGTCGCATATGACGTCACAGATAATGGCGCGTAAAATATCGAAGAAAATATGCATATCGCAAGATTTGAATTTCATCGCTTTCAAACTCGAAAACTACACAAACTGTTTCATTTAAAACACATATAAAGTAGTTTTAGGTATGAAATGAATTAATTTTGCTGAAAAAATTAAAAAGTTTAAAAACATGCGATGTGTCCTTTAAGCATGTTGTTATACGTCACTTATATACGTGCTATGGCATCAAAGGTTAGATGGAATTGACCGAGATGATCCGAGTGTCGACCCCCATCATCTATAGTAATGGCATCTATTGATGTAATGTGCGGTTGTAGGCGGCGCAATGGAAACAGTCATGTTAAAAATGCACAACAGTTAACACTCGCCTCATACAGTGAAGCGGTGCATACGCAGGTGCTTGAATGACTCAATTCAATACATCACACGAAGTGACATTAGGTCAAATCATTTGCAGACATCAAATTTACACTAAATCAATTTAATGCAAGTGATACTTTGATGTATTATCACATGGACTATGGCCATCAAATTTACATGGAGTCAGTTTAGTGCAAGAGTACGCAATGTGATGACATCACATGGACTATGGCTATCAAATTTACATGGAGTCAGTTAAGTGCAAGAGTACGCAATGTGATGACATCACATAATGGAGGCTCCCCAAATTAACAATAAACTCAAATAATTGAAAATATATCTGTAATTATTTGAAAATACCATCAATTCATTTGATGCGCACAACAATTCAATTAAAGATCTCTTCAAATAATTAATCATATCTTCAATTCTAAATTATTGCATGCATTAATTAAATTGTTGATAGCACTATGATTCTGCTGAATTGATGAGCGCTATAATTGAATTGTGAATTAATGCAGGAACCAATATAGTTGTTATTAAGACAATAATTGATTGATGCTCACATTAATTCAATTAATGAGAGCAATGATTAATTTGATGCTCATATTAATTCAGTTAATGAAAGCAATAATTGAATTGATGATATTTTGAAATAAAACATATCTTCGATGTTGATAGTTTATTTAAGCAATGAATTATTAGTTTTTGAAATATATGTAGTCTCATAATTTTAATGGTCTGTGCATACAAATTGAATTATAACATGATAGCGTCTTATTACAATTTGTTTGCACACATCGTTAAAGTTGTGAGACTACATCTTTCAAAAACTTATTATTCATTGCTTACATTAAATTTTACATTTTATGAACCCCGGTTAGTGAATGTGCAGTTTTTATCTATATTTTAAGATTCCTGCCTATTATTCATTTAAAAGAAAAATGAGTGTGCAATGTTGAAAAAAAAATTATAAGCCAATTCTTTTGATTTTCAATCAAATATCATAATTAAACATCAAATTATTCACAAAGTTGTGCATTCTGAACTTTAACTGGTTTATATATTTTGAAATTTAATTGTAAATAGCATACATGTAGGTATATAATCAATATATTAAAGGGGATGGCAACCCCAAAAAATTGTTCACGATTAATAATAGGATTAATTATATGATAAAAATTTGTCATATTGTTCTGCTGATATATGGCTTAGATCAGCTTCAGTACTAATTTGAAAACATTAGACATTGAAACTCCCGCCATCTATAGAGGCTGCCATGATGTGGAACTCTTTTGTATTGAAGACCACAAAAATCAATAACTTTGACGTCACACTGTCTGTTCCGGTTTTGATCAGATTCTAAGATGTGCATGTGATATGGTAGATTTTACGAATGAATAGGTTGATGCTTCCTGTCAAGCTGTTAATTGCACTAATACGAAGGGTAGATGTGAATTTATTTTAATTTTTTTGAAATTCTTGACCCAACCATGTCATCTGAGAAGAAAAGACTATGTAAACTGTGGATTCATCATCTGCGTAATGACAAGTTGAGGTTCGGGACACTTGTATGAAGAAACGTGTATCATCTGCCTGGTCTGCTACTCGATTGAACGTTATCTTTTCTCAATTCCCTCTTGCGAAAGAATGGGCTCATATCTATATGGCTCCAAACTTAACTGTTCGTGACTTGTCATGTTTACAGTGCTGCTGATGAAATGAACCCGAACTGATGGTGTGACATCATAAACTTCAATGGCCGCTCTCTTAGCGGAATGGCTGCTCTCTTAGCGGCGGGTAATTTAAAATATAATTATGATAGATGAATATTGATTTAATTGTTAAGCAAGGATTTTTGTTGTTAAAGACTGTCAATTACGATATCAGTAAGTAATACTTTATTCATAAAAACAACAATGTGGTTAGGGTTGCCTTTCCCTTTAAGGCAGTGAACGGTGCCAGCTAGTCCACTTCGAGAAATTGAAAGTACAATTACTGAATGAAGAATTGTTAAAAAATCCTGCATTCGGATTAATTTCATGTGTTTGACTGGTAATATTAACCACATTAGAGGTAAGACCCAACTTCTCAAGGCATCGAATGAGGTGCGTTTATGTTGTCTGAAATGGGAATGGGCAACAAAGCTTTGTTTTCATTCTGCACACATGGGACCAAGATGAAGACGCCATGCTCTAGGATGTTCTTCCGCCCAGCAGACTTGTGATTTGGTCTTTACAGGATGTTACATGTATAAGCATATATCATTAACATTTTATAAATGCTTTTAATTGAAGGATCAAAAAAGGTAAATGTAAATATGTTAATTTGGCGCTCCATACACATGGACTGCGGACATGAAGTTTACAGGAAGTTGGTTTAGTGAAGGGCGTGCAATGTGATGACGCCACATGCAGATTGTTTGATTGGTTGCCTCTTTATGATATAAAACATCAGGTCATTAGTTCATTAGTACTTTTTGTTTTATTACAGATGCCAAACTTGATTGGAATAGCCTTAGGAGTCCTTCAGTTAGGATTATTTGTGGTATTTCCCAACTCTAAGACAACCCTGCCCCAGACAGGTGGCGAAAAATTGTGATGTATTTAAGCAACACATTGTGATGTGCAGATCGAGGCATCATGTGTAGGGGGTTGATGCTTACCTTATAGACTGGTCTCCATTGAATTTCTACAATGACTTTGTGCCAGAGCTTATCCTCAAACTATGTGATATTATAGGATCTTATATTGTCATGTTGTTTTAGAGGGGAGGGGAGGTCAGGTTAAACATTACAAAGGTAACGTTTCTAATCTATTTAAACTTAAAGTCCAAAATTTTGTTATTATATTAACGCACTTTCATTCTTTACTAATTTGTATTAATTACAGGCAGGATTTTTATTTATTTAATTTATATTTGGTATAAAAACAAAACAAATGTATTTGCAAAAATGATAGTGTTCAATTGATTTTATCTCCTTATAATTATAAACATGACAATTACGCATGAGTGAAATTGACATGATTAGTACGCCTAAGTTAAATTTTATATCCGAGTTATGAACAGTGAAAACTTGTGGGCAAATGTATGATAAAAATAGATATATTTGTCTCTTTCACTCTTCAAATAGTTAGTATTTATATAGTATTTCTTCAGCACGTTAAAACAAAGAGATCTATATTTTTACTGTAGAAGTAGCCATGATTAAGATTTATGATAAATCTTATAAATGAAAACTAGATAAATCATAGGATCTTGTTTCGATTTGCAAAAATCTTTTTTTTATGATAGATTCACTATTATGTTTTAATTCAAAAGTGAATTTTTATCACTCAGCAAATGGAGATTCTATAGCATATAGTTTTTGGTCTGTCTGTTTGCAAAAATCTTTGATGATTATCTTGGCCATAACTTTTGAGTGGATGGTCTTAGGGTTTTCATATTTCACTTGTATATTCCTTGTGACAATTAATTAAGACCTTTCTTTTGATTTCAATATTTTTTAACCTTGATCTTGGGGTTTGACCTACTTTTGAAAAAACCCTTTAACCTTGGCCATAACTTTTGAAGGTTAGTGCTACATGTGTAAGGCTTTCATATTTCACGTGTATTCCTTGTGACAAGATTTCTTTGAATACCAAAGCTTTTCATCTCCAGACCTTGACTTGGAATTTAAACTACTTTTGAAAAATTATAACCTTTTCCATTATCAACTTTGCTGCCGTACGGGGGCATCAGTGTTTCACAAACACAATCTGGTTTTCTCTACATGATAAATAACCTTTTGTTAGATGGAGATCTCTTCCATGACGCAATAATTTCAATGTGACATTTTTCATTTTGTTGTCTGATTTTGTGAAAGAGGCCTTTTGTGGTTAAATTGCATTCATTGAAATTTGTATGACCATGGTTTTAGAAGAGGCTTTTCGTGGCAAAACTGTATTCATTGAAATTTGTATGACCACGGTTTTAGAAGAGGCCTTTTGTGGTTAAACTGCATTCATTGAAATTTGTATGACCATGGTTTTAGAAGAGGCTTTTTGTGGCAAAACTGTATTCATTGAAATTTGTAGGACCATGATTTTAGAAGAGACCTTTTGTGGTTAAACTGCATTCATTGAAATTTGTATGACCATGGTTTTAGAAGAGGCTTTTTGTGGCAAAACTGTATTCATTGAAATCTGTAGCGCCTTTTAGGGATTTTAGATGCTCTGCATCAAATTGAATTACGCTGTTCATTACCTATGTTAGAATATATAATACTCAATTTTCATGTCTATGAAGATGTTAGGTTTTTCTCATCAAAATTTTCTCCATATTCTGATGTTTGATGTCCATCTGTAAACACTTTATACTCGTGACTTCTTCAGAACCTCTCGTCCAATTTCAACCAAACTTGGTGAGAATTATTCTCAGATAAAGAGGATATCCCCTTGTTCAAATCAATAGTCAAGACCCACTGTAAAGGGAGATAATTGGATTTAGAATAATAAGTTAAAGATGGCTATATACATAATTTATATGTAATCTCTGTGTGGTATTGCACTCATCTTAAGTAAGTGTAGATGTAAGGGCTAACAGTTATAATTGTGGTCCCTGGATTCGAACATGTGACCTTTGATCATGATGGAACTACAAAGAGGCGGAAAAAATTTCATACGACTATATACCAGTGTAAAAAGAAGAAATCTTCACTCAAGAACCGCTTGGCTATTTATAGAAATAAATTTCAATTCTGAAAATAGATGAGGACAGGAACTGTGACACTTTATGCCAGTATACTAGTATTCAAAAACAGAATCAATGCAAAGGAGTATTATATGTGTATTATTTATTGTGTGTTAAATTGGATCCTCTGTATCAACACTGCCGTTGGGGGTGTACTGTTATAGTACAGGCTAGTCTATAGTGTTATAATATTTTAATTTCAACATAATCTACAAATTTCTGTATATTTGAAATCTTTGTTTGCATGCATGCCTGATGATTGTTGAAAGAAAAAAATGTGTTAATTATCGTTAATTTATCTGGTATGTCCGAATAGTTTTTCCTGTGAACAGTATCATTATGATTACAAGTATATATGTATACATGGACCAAATGCATTTGATTTAGAATGAGTTATTTATAGCGAGTACAAGTAACGTTTTTTTTCGACATTAATTGTGCTGATTATCATGAGTGCCACATACATTGTATGTAATTACGACAAGCAGATTGTACATGTAAAGTTTAATTTTTCTCAAGTGCTAATTATATTGAGACTCAGTGCTAATTATAACAATTATAGGTAAAGTTTAAATTTTTCACATGTGCTAATGGTATCGAGACTCAATGCTAATTATAACAAGTATAATGTAATGTTTAATTTTTCACATTGTGCTAATTATATCGAGACTCAATGCTAATTATAAAAAGTATAATGTAATGTTTAATTTTTCACATGTGTTAATTATATCGAGACTCAATGCTAATTATAACAAGTATGATGTAATGTTTAATTTTTCACATGTGCTAATATTTAATTTTTATATGTGCTAATTATAACAAGTATAATGTAATGTTTAATTTTTCACATGTGCTAATATTTAATTTTTATATGTGCTAATTATAACAAGTGCTAATTATAACAAGTGCTAATTATAACAAATGCACATGTTTAATTGTTGCCTGTAATCGTTTTTAAGTTTATGAATAATCTGTGTGTCTGTCAACTTGTGAAAGAAGGTATACATGAGGTTTATAATTTACGTTGTATTACACTCTCCGGGTCAGGGTTGCTTCGAGTTCTACTTTCCCCCTGTCGTTTATCATTGAATCCTCTTTATTGTTGACTTCTCTCTCAATATGATAAAAGTTAAATGTTATATATCCATTAGTGTAATGAATATGTGAGTGGATCTATTGTTAATTAGATTACTTCTGTCCATGATATTATTTCAAAATATGTGATACTTGTGCCTTTAATGTTGTGCAATAAACTTGTTGCATCTCCTGTATTACTTACATGTATTAAATGTGCCTTGTATGTTGTTTAAACTTGGCCATTTAAATGATTGATTCGAGGGTTTGAACCCCTAGTTACTTCAACAGACCTGAGTTGATAGTATAGACCTGTAAGTAGCAAATAATCCGTTGTCAGTCAGTTAAGAAATGAAAGCCGCCAGTCTCATTGAGGTAGTCAGGCTCCAAGACCATAAACGGTAAATAATCCAAGTCAAAATGAGATAATAAACTGGGTTTTTTTGTGTTTTTGTTTTTTGTTTTTGCTGTTTTCCGCCACACTCAACAATTTTTCAGTTATCTGGTGGCGCCCAGTATTTTATTGATGGAAGAGAGAACCCAGATACAATGTACCTGGTAAGAGACCACTGACCTTCCGAAAGTAAACTGAGAAACTTTCTCACTTACCGGCGCGAGCGGGATTAAACTGTGAATAATCTGAGTCAAAATGAGACTGTAAAGTGACTAAATAACCTTAGAATGAGATCGATTTGACTTAGTGTAGTTGCAGTTAATGGACCTTGGCATACCTTGGAGACTTGCAGTGTGGAAGGCGTTACATATGTGTGACACGATAAAGAACCCTCACTGATGCACGAGTGTTGCATGCAATATACATATGGAGTGCGAGGCCTTTTTTGTGACACTTCACTTTGCCAATACAATCTATCATTGGTTAAAATGCTCCCTGATGGTTTTTCATACCAAGAGAAGCCGTTCTTTGCACACAGATTTTGACTACGAATTACTCCGTTTACCCGATTCAGATGTGGCTGGTCGACAGGGGATGCTTACTCCTCCTAGGAACCTGATCCCACCTCAGGTATGTCCAGGGGTCCGTGTTTGCCTTACTCTAAATTTTGTATTCTTTATAGAGGTTATGAGATTGATCACTGTTCGTTATCTTCACATTTTTTAGTGAACAGAACGCATAAAAGCAGTGTATCAGTGGGTCGTATTTTTTATCCAAATTATGGTCATATTATCTCTTACAAAATATATCAGTTTTATACAAAGTAATTTTACACCATAAATATTCCCACTATACAACAAAGAGGGTGCTCAGAGTTCACTGTAAAACAAGGAAGGTGCTCAGAGTTCACTGTACAACAAAGAGAGTACTCATAGTTCACTGTACAACAAAGAGAGTACTCAGAGTTCACTGTACAACAAAGAGTGCTCAGAGATCACTGTACAACACAGAGAGTGCTCAGAGTTCACTGTACAACACAGAGAGTGCTCAGAGTTCACTGTACAACCAAGAGGGTGCTCAGAGTTCACTGTACAACAAAGAGAGTGCTCAGAGTTCACTGTACAACAAAGAAGGTGCTCAGAGTTCACTGTACAACAAAGAAAGAGAGTGCTCAGAGTTCACTGTACAACAAAGAGGGTGCTCAGGAGAGAACGATATTTATGGGAAGTTTAATTACAACCCGATAGGCCGTAAAGTGATGTAAAGTCGGAAGGAGTACACGTATGATTGTAAAGTCTGAAAATTATTAACTATATGGATCTATGACTCTTGGGTAAGTAGACCTTTTTTGTCACCTTTACCACCCCGGTAGTATATTACTATCCGTCATCGTCTGTCGTGATTTAGGCCTAACAACTGAACAATTTTGACTTATTCTTGATAACTACCATTTCAATTCTTTTTAATTTGGTAACATGTGAGGAACATCCTTTTGGAGAAGAACACAAATGGTAAATTTCAGGACTCCTGCGCGCTCGGGGCCATAAAAGCGGGGCAAAATATTCAACTTTTCTAAAACGGCACATCTATGGTGGAGTTCGAGTGCCAACTATAGTCACAAAAGTAAAACTATAGTTCACCCGAACGTGCTCTAGTTTGCCGGAAATGAACGAGTCTAGTCGAAAATCACTAACTATTCTATCATGTACTAGCGGTCTAGTTCAAAGATGGCGGACAAAGTGTGAAAAGTAGTTTGAGAACGTTAGCAGATTAAATTTTGAGGAATATATGACAGAAATCACAAAGAGGTGCATGTTTTCAGTTATTTTAGTCGATTTTACTCATATAGGTTCATGCTTTACAATCTAATCTTGACCAAAGCATGGTAAAATGCAACAATCGATATCGAAGTCAGTCGTTCTCCACTTGGAAAGCGAGCGTAATAAATGCAATTAACAAAAACTATTCTAAATTAAATGATTCATAATTTTGGGAAAATTTTCGATCCCGAAAAATATGGTTATCGAGAAACAAGCTGTAGCTAGTAGATTTATGCTGGTAATTCTGTGATTCTTCAACGCCATCATCGAAAACTACATTGCAAAATTGACAATTCCACAACTAATTTGTTGCAGACAGCCATATTGTTATTTCTGAACTTAATTAAACTTCGTTCGCGTGCACTAGTTGACTAAACATGCGTAAACTAAACTTCCGCACTAGACTATAGTCCACCTATAACAAAACCTAATTGGATAACGATGTAGAGCAGTAAAACCTCTACCAAAATTGTAAATTTATGATCCTCAGGGTAGAGGTTCCAGCTCCAAGGCAGGATCAAACTTGGCATAAAGTACAGTGACCATTTACAAGCATAAATATGTGCGATTTTTCATAAACGAGTGAATTGGTCAGTTAATGGTTATTTCCATGGGAGTGACCACTGGGATTCATAACCCACTAACTTTAAACTTTTGGAGAAAAGCGGTCTCTTAATTGTAAATTAACAGGAAGTGATATTCTGAAATAATCACTGCAGTTAAGGTTAAAAGATTGATTTATCTTGCTTTTACGTCTCGCTCGAAAAATTTTCACTCATATGGAGACGTCACCAATATCGGTGAAGGGCTTCGAATTTAGGCCTATGCTTGGCACTTACGGCCATTGAGCAGTGAGGGTTCTTTAGCGTGGCACACCTACTGTGACACGGGACATCCATTTTTAAGGTCATCTTCGAGGACCCGTCACATTCACACCTGATGCCGAGCATTTGGCGATGGAACTGTCACTACCTGTTTTAACGACTTAGGTCTGTCGCGGCCAGGATTCGAACCCCGGCCTTTCGCATGCGGGGTGAATGCTTAAAAGTTTGAAAATACACGTCTGAATGCAATGTTTTTTGATTGTGCCGGCAACATGAATGCGATTAACCCAGTATGCTAACTACACACGACACATAAAATGTGTGTGTGTGGGGGGGGGGGGGGGGGGGGGGAGCCCTGTTCTTCGGCGACCCCTCAGTTTATCTATGTTGTTTTGTATGGTCAATATCTACCAAACAATAAACATGCTGTGTTTCAATTTCTTTATGAAAAGACAAGTACATGTAGATCATATTTTGTTTGTTGTTGAATCAGTGAAATTACAGGTACAGTCTTTAGCAAAGAAGAATATTTTTTACTGTATATATTGTATATAATGAGCCCTACACCCTCAGAACAATGCAGGCTTTCATTTAGCCTTGACAAAACGGCGAGGCAGAGTTTGTAGTCAAGTGGTAACGTCCTCGGACCCTGCGGTTGACATTCAAACCCATTCGTGTACACTTAATGTCACAAGACGTACAGCAGGAGGTGAAGGGACAGGATGATCGGACAGACTCTGTGAACAGGAGGATGGCCCTCATGTGGCTGCAAGCAATGTCCTCCGACAGGCCTTAAAAATACAAAGGTTAAAGTTCAACCGCAAGCAACGTTCTCCGACAGGCCTTACAAATACAAAGGTTAAAATTCAACCGCAGGCGATGTCCTCCGACAGGCCTTAAAAATACGAAGGTTAAAATTCAACCGCAAGCTATGTCCTTCAACAGGCCTTAAAAATACAAAGGTTAAAATTCAACCGCAAGCAATGTCCTTCAACAGGCCTTAAAAATACAAAGGTTAAAATTCAACCGCAAGCAATGTCCTCCGATAGACCTTATAAAATACAAAGGTTAAAATTCAACCGTAAAATACATGGGTTAGAATTCAAACGGCTTCGTCTTTGAGCTAAAATACATGACTTTGTACATATAATCATGATAATACCTGTATAAGTTTATGAACTTGTGCAGTTTGCGAGAAGTTGAACAAAATTAAGGCCATTATGATATTTAAAAAATTCTCATTCAACACTGCACTGTTTATCAATAGGCCGATATATCATGTAATCCTGAAGATAAACATCGCTATAGAATGAGCTGGTATCAGATGGGGCGAGGATCAAAAGGCGCGGATTGATCCTTATCTGCTCAAAAATGTGTTATTTTGTTTGACGCCTCATTAAGATACACATTTGTCATATTTAGAAAACTAAGTTGTTTTCTCATGATGTGTTTTCCTATTTTGTGTTTAATATTAGTAAATTGATCATGACCATCTCATGAACTATGGTCGACCCTCAATTTAAAGTGGTCTGTCTCAATTCTAGTTTACCGGTAATGATAATAATTGTTAAAAAATATAGAGCTTTCCCAGCTGATGGAAAACATCTTATCAAATGGTTTAGGGATGAATAATGAAAGTGTTTAGTGTATTTTTGATAAACGAAATAACATGATATCCATTAACCTTTCACCTGTGTAGAACATGTCGGGTTTCCTTTTAAATCTATCCACTAACTAGTGTACATAATGTATTGAATAAGTTTTCTAAGTTACTAGAACTTGTAAGTAATCCCCGTGTATATTTAACATTTGTCCTTTTTCTGCAAATAAACATATCTAAAAGGATATTCACGAGATAAATTCAATGTCCTGCTTCACAAAGAGAAATTTGAGCTTTCCATTAAAGCCTACAATGGATTCTATGCATTCCGATTTATCAATGAATCAATACGAACAATTTTCCTAACGGCTATATTGAATAGATCTTTCAAATTTGATGATTATCAATGATGACAGATAAAGACATCATTGTCTTCACATTGCTTACTTTCTAGATCTCCAGTGACTAGGTCCTTGAGGGCCCCCATGGTGTCTGTATGACAGGCAGGTTGGTGCTTCCCATTGTTAGGGTAGAAATCAATATGTCCGACGGGTTGAATAATTCCAAACCCTAATAATATCAGAGTGTGAAATTAATGATATCAGAGTATGGAGTTAATGATATCAGAGTATAAGGGTTATGATATTAGAGTATGAGGGTTATGATATCAGATTATGAGGGTTATGACATCAGAGTATGAGGGTCATGATATTAGAGTGTGAGGGTTATGATATCAGAGTATGGGTTTATGATATTAGATTATGAGGGTTATGATATTAGAGTATGAGGGTTATGATATCATAGTATGAGGGTTATGATATCAGAGTATGAGGGTTATGATATCAGAGTATGAAGGTTATATTTTAGAGTATGAGGGTTATGATATCAGAGTATGAGGATTATGATATCAGAGTATGAGGGTTATGATATCAGAGTATGATGATTATGGTATCAGAGTATGAGAGTTATGATATTAGAGTATGAGTTATGATATGAGAGTTATGATATCAGAGTATGAGGGTTATGATATCAGAGTATGAGAGTTACATGTATGATATTATAGTATGAGAGTTATAATATTATAGTATGAGGGTTATGATATTATAGTATGAGGGTTATGATATTAGAGTATGAGAGTTATGATATCAGAGTATGAGGGTTATGATATCAGAGTATGAGGGTTATGATATCAGAGTATGAGGGTTATGATATGAGAGTATGAGAGTTATGATATCAGAGTATGAGGGTTATGATATTTGAGGTATGAAATGACACGATGGTAGTCATATGATGAGACGACGGTTTGATTAGCCGTGTACAGAAATGTAATAGGTAAAAATTAAATGGCGATTTGTCGTATCATTTTTAATTTTGCATTGAATAAATTCCAATACAAATAGCACATATTTTAAAAGAAAATATACCGTTAAGGTTGATCGATCCTCATGTGATGTCATAGGTTTTTACAAAAATCTTAATAAATTAAACTTTGCGCATGTTAGAAATATATCTTTCTGAGGAATTTTATTCACTAGATATAATAAAAAATCTGGTAAACTATTTATACTGAAAAAGTTTACATTTTTCATAGATAATCAATTATTTATGATCAAGCTAATTTTGTCAAGGGCAATAACTCGTATGCTGGAATTTCCTCTACTTGATGATGTCTATTATACATTGGTTTACCTAGTATCCGCAATTAATCTATACATATTTATGAATTAACCAGTTTTTTAAAACTGTTGATATTTAAATTTTGTCATTTCAACAAGTTTTTATCTATGTTTATTATTCTGTTTAACGAAAATATGTGATTTTCTGATGTTGATGTATACTTCTGTTTTTGTATGTCTGACATCTTTAAAAAGTTGGCAACATATATATTTTCTTTGGTTATTAATTATATTAAACTATATTGAGTGGAAATCAATACAGTGTTTCCACTTTTAACCATTAATATTGATAAGTCACATGAGGATGGAGCTACCTTAAGGAAACAATGAAACATGACTGTGTACCGGTAAATGCCAACTACATGTAACTCAAAATTTGTAAGTAAAATTCGGAATAGTTAGATGAGTCATCACCAACGAAACTTGGAAACAGTATATTAACGGTACTATCGTTAAGATATACCGACTATTAATTTCATTTGAATATTGCAGTTTCAATCAAGAAAGCGATGCAAGGTTAAAGAAATGTAAACGCATTCATACCAAAATACTTCCTGCCGTCGGTGTGTATCACATCCACAAAGATAGCATCCGACGGATCTAAACGGACAGCGGGATCCTCGTCCTCAAAGTAAGGCGACGCCGGATCTAAGCCTGTGTAGAGAGATAATATGGAAATAAAAAAAATCATACATGAGAATCATTTAAATTAATACAGGTAACATTGATTCCGTTTAGAGTGGTCCTATTACAGAGTGAATGACTATGAACACACCGGTAGGGAAGAGGGAGGGGGACGGACGGACGGTACACGTAGATTAGAGAGGAAAAGGGGGGAGGCTGGAGGAATGGAGAGGGAAAGGAAGGGAAAGTGGGAGGAGAAAGAGAGAATAAAGAGGGAGAAAATGGGGAGGAAGGGGTGGGGAGAAGGAAGGAAAGGGGCGGGGAGAGGGGAGGAGGGATGAGTGGAACCTCTTTATTCACTACCAGTACCTCCATCCCCTCTCCTTGGCAGATCAAGTGAAATGAAATTTCGAATATCAAATTTGATGTACAACAAAAACCCGATACCGTATGATGAAGTAATAATGCGTAATACCATTTACAGGTAATGACTTGTGCGAGTCATTTGGATTCATATTAATTCTTTTAAAAAATGCACAAAACGACCTTTACTAACCCTTTAAAATTTGACAGTCAATTATTTCAAACTATGATTTCAACAGTTTTCTGTATTTTCGCAGGGTCTTTGGACGGTCAGATTAAACCAAAACCACAATTATGATTGGCTCCTATTGATATCATTGATAACGGTAAGCTGAAAGAAGCGCAACAATTATAAGACATACCTGTTATGCGACCTATCCCTCTCTCTCTCCTCCCAACATACCCGCAGGTATGGGCTCCCAGACTGTGGCCAATCATATGGACATCCTGGTAAGAGAGAGACTGTCCGTCCTTCAGAGCTTTCAGCATGTTCGCCGTCACTGCACCCACCACCCTAATGTTAGCAGCGGCTTTGATGTACATTACATCGTTTGCTCCGGGCGACCAGTCCACCATAATGACGTTGTAGTCGAACTATTGGGATAAAACAACCGGAAGTCAAACAATAATAAACAACCGGAAGTCAAACTATTAGCATATAGTACCAGAAGTAATGATATTTAGAATAAAAGAACCGGAAGTCTTTACAACCTATCATTGGGTCAAATGCTGTCTGACGTTTTCATACCGATTGTTAAGCCGTTCTTGGCACACCGATTTTGACTGCGGATAACTCCGTTTACCTGATCAGGATATAGGGCTCACGGCGGGTGTGACCGGTCAACAGGGGATGTTTACTCCTCCTAGGCACCTGATCCCACCTCTGGTATGTCCGGGGGTCCGTGTTTGTTCAACTATCTATTTGTATTGCTTATAGGAGTTACAGTTGTATGAGATTGATCACTGTTCGTTATTTTCACCTTGCATTTTGATTTCGAATCGGCATATCAATGAAAATGGATATTCTTAATAGATAAAACGTCGTCAAATATCTAAATGTCGAGTTGAAGGCTACAGCAAGATAATTTTCTTTCTCATGTAGAAACATTTTAATAAATTCTGCCTGTAAGAATCGGGGGGGGGGGGGGTCATTTTATCTCTTCTAAGACACCGAAAAGTTCAATTCAGTCTACGTTTTAAAATTTTCAGCGTTCTTACGGTGTAAATATTTTTTTTTTTTATTTCTTTTTTTTTTTTTTTTTTTTTACATATTTAGTTATTGAAATTCGTTTTATTCACAGATCTATATAACAATACCTTTGACAAGAACGCAGATTTCATGTCCATAAGGCGACCATCCTTTGAAAATGACGAAAATCCATGAATAATAAATATTGTCTTTCTTTTTGAATCGAACTTTGACTTTGATACGGTATCGCTGTTGTAAGGAAGGAGCTCCTCGGCATGGTTCCGGGTTTCTCGGGTATAGAGGAAAAATCGAGGCTTTACTGATGCCGGAGAGTCGGGTAAGAATTTCTTCCCGAGGATACTGAGGTTGTCAAAGGGTGCCTTATCATCAAAGCATCCAATATTCTCGTAACACTTTTCTCTTTTTATAAGCCACCAAGCTATCATAATGATAATAATACATGTAATACTAAACAATGCGACAGAAATAATAATCGAATTATATTCGGTAGAAGAAGCAATTACTCTCGGATTTAGCATTATTACATTTTCTAATAATCATTAATGTTGTAATTTTCTTTTCCAATGAAATTGACATCGGTAACTTATAACCTTTATAATTATGATATATTATGGAGTTTTACAAAAATACGATATCTGAGTTTTCAATGAAGTTACACAGTCCAGCAAAATTGTCAAATGATAGCAATAAATGCAGCATTTATCACATTAAAAATTATCCTTAGCGAACATAAAAAATAAATATATTTACCAATTCAAGTTTTTCATACCTTGAGAGGCCCAAATTATTGAAAGAAAAAATGTTTGAAAAAGCATGGTCAAGTTTTCCGAGCGCTTTGTCACCGGATTGAACGTGTCTGATTGATCAGCACACCAGCCGCGTGTGTTCAAAGACCATCCACGGGTTTATACTTCAATCATTTCATCGAATCATTAGAGCGCACCCTTTTAAAAAAGACAAAAAAATATGTAAGTACACGTTTAAGGTAAAACTATGATTCTTTGATAATATGCAATCTGTGTACAGGGACCATTAATGACATAAAATCAACTACATTTAATGATACACATTGCATTAAAAATGCATTTGCGTTCGATAATTAATGCAAAATATTTTATCATTGATGATGCACCATCGTAACGGTCACCATTAATGATAAAATCGTCCGATAAGGAAAAACAATTTCATTAGAGGACAGAGAATCGTCTATAAAAATAGAATCTGCAAAATATGCAAAAATCTCGCCCACTAATGAAAAAAAAAAAAATCGAGTTTAATAATTAATGAACGACACAACTATTTCCTAAATATGATTTGATTAGTGGTTATGAATATACGTTTCTTCCCTAGTAAACACAAACACATATAATTCGTTAATGTGGCAGTTTTTACAAATTCATTTTATATTATGAATGGTTGCATTTTCTTTTGTTTTTGTTATACGTATATGTAGCAAACTCGCGTATATGGAATATACCTTTTATGGATATATATATATTTTTAAAATTAAATCAGAAAAGTTATTGTAGGTTAACATATATTTTGAACACAATTTTTCCTTCTATCAGTAAAACTAAATGGCCGTAGTTTCGGAGGTGTGTTTTCCCACCTCTCAACAGAGAAGAGTGCGGTGACATTTCGCTTATGAATGATGTAAACTAGGACCAATATTTTACTGTGCCGAAATGTTAATATTTTATGTTAACGAAAATAGAATAACAGTTACGGGTTGATGGTATGGTCCCAGCTTTTTTAATTAATCGCATGTAAGACTTCACTGTGAAAGAATTCTAAGACAATGAAACTGCATTCTGTGCGGTTTTTATACCCTCGCAGTACATGTACATTAGGGATATAGTAGCCGGTCCGTTCGTGTGTAATAGTGAGCTTGTTGACGCTCTACAAGCCATAACATTTTGCTCGATTTTATTCAATACTTCACATATAACTTTGTTAAATGTATCAAAACAGAAAGAACCCCGGGTTAAGATTACTACGGGACTTCACATCAAAAGCTTGTAGACATACTAGTACATTGCGCGGGGATACCTCACTTTGATGGAGAGAGAGAGAGAGAGAGAGAGAGAGAGAGAGAGAGAGATGTAATCTTCATTTGCACAGACGTGTAGTACTCTTAACCAAATGTTTCATAACCAATTGAACATCCTCACACATACTAAAGGGTTTGTGATGTCATAACCGCAAAAAGCCATTGACAAATGTCGCTATACAAATGTAGATCTATCATTCATTCAAAGGCGAGTTGGTCTAACCAATCAAAAAGTGACATTGATTATGCATCAAATCCTTGAAATACAATTCATTCTAAATTAAAAAAAATATCTACATCAATCTACAGATGTAACCGTTTAGTAATTAATATTTACGATTCCCGTGGGGATCCGGGTTAGAATAGGTCCGCAGTACCCCCTTGCTTGTCGTAAGATGCGACCTAAATGGGCGGTCCTTCGGATGAGACCGCAAAAACCGAGGTCCCGTGTGACAGCAGGTGTGGAACTTTTAAGATCCCTCCCTGCTTAAAGCCCGTAGGCGCCGAGCATAGGTCTAAATTTTGCAGCCCTTCACCGGCAATGGTGACGTTTCCATATCAGTGAGAGATTCTCGAGAGGGACGTTAAACAATATACAATCAGTCAATCCATATACGAAATAGGCATACATTGTATATGACTAGCCTCTAAAACTGAAGCTGTTTTTATTTGATTTAACGTCTAATTTTACACAGGGTATTCAATGGCGTTGTACATGTATAATATAAAAAGCTTTGAAAGAAAAAAAACAATACATGCAAACACACTCTACTTACACTAAACTAAAAAACATGTACATTAAAACTATCTAAACAAATGTGTCTTCAGTTTGGCTTTAAAAGAATCTAGAGATTTGGACTGTCTTATTTCAGCCGGTAAACTGTTCTACAGTCTC
Source organism: Ostrea edulis (assembly GCF_947568905.1). NCBI lineage: Eukaryota > Metazoa > Mollusca > Bivalvia > Ostreida > Ostreidae > Ostrea > Ostrea edulis. The sequence goes on from NC_079173.1 coordinate 30,178,312, forward strand.
GGACCAATGGCTCCGAAACTTCTGTCACTGAAACTCTCAGAAGATTGATCGTAGCGTAACTCTAGATTTGGTACCCGTTTTGTTAAAAGTTCTGTTAGATACAATGGCGCTTCGCCCACATGACAATTATACATGAAAGTCAATAATTCAAATGATATCCTGGAATTGATAAGGTAACCAATGTAAGTCAATGAGAGCATCCCTAGAGCTGTCACATTTCTTACGATTTAATACCAGTTTCGCACCCATGTTTTGGGTTCTTTGCATTTTACATATTTCAGTCTGTGCTATTCCGCATAAAATCACATTGCAATAGTCCAAATGAGAAAGTACTAAAGATAAAACCAAAAATTTCTGTAGCTTCCTTTGTCAAAATTTTGCAAATATTTTTAATGCTAAGATAATTGATCATAGTTGTTCGGCATTTCCTCGTACACAAGAATTTTTTTTACTGAAATCTCTCGCAATGCACAGGCGCACAGTTTCTTCGAGGGAATCAAATCAAATGTGCTTATTTTGTCACCAAGATAAATAGAAGGCTCATGTCGAAGTGGTGGAAGACATTACAAATCCTGCAAAACATTTAAAAAAGAAAACGAATGCAACAACTATCTTTTGCTCAACTCATGTGTATAGTTGGGTGTGTTCTTTTATGTTATTCTATGGTTTTACTTGCAAAAAATAGCATACAGTGTCTTCAATATCAAGAATTTCATTTTGTTAACAAAGCAACATTTCTGTGATTGTTTGTGTGAATTTTTTTTTTTTTTTTTTTACTTTTTACGATAATAAAACAATGAGACTTAATTTTTCATCTCGATTTAATTTTTTCTATTCTGTGCGATATCTATACAAAGCAGTTCGTGATGTCTAATGGAAAATCGGACTGTTGAACCATGTTTTGTTGCAGATTTGGAGATAAGAGGCAATGGATGCCATATATGGTTTTGTAGATAAATTATCGTATTGCAAATAAACTCCTTATTAGGAAAACAATAATGGACATCGCAGAAATACATCTTTTATAGGAATCAATAGGTAGAATTCAAAGTATGGTTCGAAAAATTATTTGAAGAAATTGCTTTTTTCAATAGATAAATATACATATGTCTGATTATGTCTGATTAAAATCAAACCTCTTACTTCACTCGATATACGGACAACCGCTGCGTGATCGGACTGGTACATGTACATGAGAGTATGCGCTACGACGCTTTACGCTGGCATGCGCGTTAATTTGGTGCTAATGCTATGAAATTCAAGAATATCATTATCAAATATAAAATTCATCCACTAATGCATTTTGTAATTTTATCATTAGTGGAAGAAACTGCATATTTGCCAATTTCAATTTTTATCATTAATGGACGATTCGTCTGTCCTCGTACTGAAAAAAGAGGGGAAAAACCGTTTCTCATTAGCGAACGATTTATCATTAATGGTTATGATAGTGCATCATTAATGATATAAATTTTTACTTTAATTAACGAACGCAAATGCAAAATTTATAATTAGTGGAATTCATATCATTAATGGTTGCTACAAAAGTACATGTATAAGGACCTAGTTAAGCTTTGAAGTGATAAGTAATATAATTTCTTTATAACCGATCATATACCTTATATAGCTGTGTTACTTTCTTGCTACGTACCATGTAGGGATTGTGGTAGACTACTAGTTGTGGGGGAGGATTCGAAACCCAAATTTTCCATCAAGGCTCCACAACAAACCTCCGACGTTTCAAATGGGTACTGGTAGTGGCTGTTCCTTCGCGTAGTGCCCGACACAAGACCTGAAAGTCTTACCGACTTTCAAAACGGAAGACCCGTATCCCAATAAAGGCGTTGGACCCAGGTGTGGGTCTAAATTTGTGGCACTTCGCCTAATGGTAGAGGCGTCTCTATATAAGCTGAAATTTTTCGAATAGGACGTTCAACATGAAACAAACAGACGTATCGTGTAAACCACAACAACTAATTATTGCTGATCAATGAACAATGGATTTCATAAAACAAGTCAAATCTGTATGGATTTTCCAAATATTTATTTAAATTTTTTCCGGGAAATGTCATATCTAAAAATCCCGGTAACTAGTTTCCTAAAATTGTGGAATATGTATCTGTACATGCTAAACGTAAAACACTTATCACGTATTTTCCACCAATTAACAAACAAGGAAGACTTTTTAGTCACTACAAGCCATCAGACACAGGAAACCTTAACTTATACAATATCCTAATAGTTATCTAAATAGTTATCAAGTATCTGCATTGCAAAAAGAGATACTGAAAAAAATCTTACTTATAACTTATTCAACAAATACAACATTTAAGAGCACGGTTAACAATAATTGATTAATACATGTAATTTTGGTATATAATACATGTGTAATACAACACGTCTCCATCACATATACACACATGCAGACACACACACATACGCGCGTACATACACATACAAACACATACACGCACCGATTACTCTGTCACAGTAAAATCAACAGTTTTCCTGTTACCTCTTACAAGTTTATTGTTATTTCGAATTTCCAAACTTTTGGCTTGAGCATCACTGAAGAGACATTAATTGTCAAAATGCGCATCTGGTGCATCAAAATTGATACCGTATAAGTTTTTCATTACGACCCCTGGATCGAGGCCTCTACTGGTGGACTGTTAGTCCCCGAGGGTCTCTACAGCCCAGTAGCTAAGTATTTCGTTACTAGCTTGAAAATACGGATGTATATTTAATTGCTGGGATAAAATTTAGAAATTCATTTCAAACTTAAGGATTATATCTCCCTCACGCATAACTCTTATCCTTGGACGAATTTGGCTCCAGTTTTAGGCACTCTAGGTTTCCTTTTAGCTCTTACAAGTTTAGAGTTATTTCGAATTTCCAAACTTTCGGCTTGAGCATCACTTAATAGACATTATTTGTCGAAATGCGCATCTGGTGCATCAAAATTGATACCGTATAAGTTTTACAGAATTTTCAAATGGCTATTTCCATTATAAATATTATCACATTCTATTCCTATGGAATACATATCATTTCAAGAGAGTATAATTGCTTTATTACGTCCAAATTTCCTGTTAGTAATCACCAAAACTCCTTTTTAACCAGCCCTCTATGTTCACCTGTATTCCATGTTCACCTGTACTTCATATTCACCTGTACTCCATGTTTACTTGTACTCCATGTTTACCTGTATTCCATGTTCCTGTACATGTACCACAAAAAACCTTTACACACCTTTATCATTCTTTATTCTAACGGGACTTTCCAAAAGTGAAATTGCTTAAATGTGCATGTTTAATTCTGACTGTAAACAAAAACACCGATGTACGTCATTTTTCAATTTGTCAAATGCAAGTATATATGGATGCATGGAAGGCGAAGATTACGAACAGTGATCAATTTCATAAATCCCATAAGCAATACAAAATAGATACTTGGCGAAACACGGACCCCTGGACACACCAGAGGTGGGATCAGGTGCCTAGGAGGAGTAAGCATTCCCTGTCGACTGGTCACACCAGCTGTGAGTCCTACATCTTGATCAGGTACACGGAGTTATCTGTAGTCAAAATCAGTGTACCAAGAACGGCCTAACAATCGGTATGAAATACGTCACACAGTATTTGACCCAATGATGCATTATTTAAGCCTTGGATCTAAGATGCCCAAGATACGAAAATGAAAACGTTCCCAATAGGTCGAGTTCTCTGGAAAAGACGTCTGAATCGAAAAAGAGAACGATATCTAGAAAGAACAATATCTGGACAATTAAATAAAGACCAATATTAGTTCAAAACGTTCTGTGTTAAATATCATCAGACTGTACAGGACTTCTACGTTAGAAGGGGTGGACAGGATCTTTTTGTTGTAAGTGTGGACAGGATCTCTTTGCTGTGGGACTGAACAGGATCTTTTTGCTATAGGTGTGGACAGGATCTCTTTGCTATAGGGGGTGAACAGGATCTCTTTGATATAACAGGGGGTAGACATGATCTCTTTGTCATAGGGTGTGCAGTACTTCAGTTTTCATCCTGTATTTCCTAGAAATATACTTCTACTATTGTATCCAAACTCTACAGTGCCTAGATATCGACCATCTAATACATAATCCACCTAAGTGTTCCTTGTCCTCTTTCATCTTTAGTCAAACTCGACATGTCATTACTGGTGATGTTGATATATGTGAAAATGAAAACCCAAAATCATTTATATTAAAAGGTCCCAAAATTCAGAAAATCCCGGTCTTTCAATTGACGACAGAACTTCATCTGCATTATGAATTCTGTCTATTAAGATTATGCCAGACGATGGCATAAATATGACAAATAAGAATTTGACAGATTGCCAGAATGGATACAAGAATGACCAAAAGAAAACTTAACTTAAACTTAGGTTTGAGATTTTTTTTTTGGAAATCCAAATCAGGCATGGAGGTTATATATTGAAACTCTGTGCTCTAAATCGTACTCATACTCCAAAGTGAAGGTTATAAAACTTTTATAAAATCATTCTCGAACTCAAATGGAGTATATGCTTAGTATATTTTAGTATGTTTTGGAGCTTGCTCAGAGTTGTACTCAAAACATACATGGCTGAGTTTGAGTATGAGTACAGTAAAAGTTTTATAACCTTAAGGCGAGAAGTGATAAAGAATTATATAGGTTGCACGAGGAATATGCAGTCTGAGAATTTAACGGTAGACCGATAGACCGCGGCTATGCCAAATGAGGTCGGGCCATGCCATGTGCAAATAAGATATCCCAAATTGTCTATGCCAAATTCTAAGAAACAAAGGAATAATTATGATACGTGTGTGATAATGCACTTGAAATAAATATTTTCCGTTACAATCGTCAAAATCTATTTTTGTGACCTGGATTTCCCTCCGTTAATTTTAGAGTATACGACTTAAGCGTCTAAGTGGTTTGAAGATTATGACTAGTGCTCTAGACAAATTCAACATACGATTCGTATGTCTTTAAATGTCGATGCTGCTTTTTTTTTTTTATCAGCATTGATGAATTTTATTGGGATCGATTTTTAAACCAAAATTTTCCTCAACAATATAACTAGTGTTATCCTATTTTTTCTTTATTTCCCAAATATTCAAGTATTGCAAGAATGTCAAAACAAAATAATATATGTTCGACTTAGCAAAAATAATTTTGAAGTGAAGATCAAACAAACGGCATGTACATGTATATGATTCCGCAGTTAAAGTACTTTCTGGACAGTGATTATGATTATGATGAGCAAAAGAAAAAAGAAAACGAGGACAATATCAACAGATTAAATGTAGAATTGGAAATGGAGTATGAACTTGAATAAAAAAAAAATAAAGTTTATTAATAACTATTTTTTCTCGATATATGTGTTATTTTTGTCGCCAAATTTTGGTTAGGTCTATGCCAAATGCCAATGGTCTATGCCGCATCAAAAAGACATAGACCTATTGTATATGCCATTTAAAAAGTTAAATTCTCAGACTGAATATGCATAGGTTCCAGCTTACAAAGCTTGTAACAACATTGTCTTTGTTTGTAAGGCTCATTGAAAAACTATTTTAAATTCCACATTTGGTGATCTTACTTATACTGCAGATGCCCTTTACAAAGCTGAAACTCTTCAAAATCACGATTCATCTTAAAACACATTTTAATAATATCCCGAATACGACGAATGATTACGACTTACCGTACCTAAACTGAATTCCTAAACTTCACAAAACCCTTACAAACATAGATGGTGGCCGGTCGGCAGGAGATGTTTACTCCTTCTCGGCACCTGATCCCACCTCTAGTATATCCAGGGGTCCGTGTTTGCCCAACTCTCTATTTTGTATTGCTTATAGGAGTTATGAGATTGATCACTGTACATTATTTTCACCTTTCATACATTGCTGGTCAAGTAAATGTTTACCAGGCCCCTATCTTTGCTTTTCACGAAAACATTAACAACAGTGAAGGAGAAACTGCAAACGTACTGTGCCACAACGTATGCCAGAAGTGATGAAAATCAGAAGTGGATTCTAAAAAGTTTTAAAGAACTTTTAAATTGGTTGTATGTTTATTTTACGTCCCGTGTTGAATTTTTCACTCATATTGTGACGTAGCACTACTCTAGACATATGATTGGCGCTTACGGCTACATAGCAGGGACCTCCATATATAATATCATATCCTATTGACCCGGGATTCTCACTTCTAAATGCCGAACGTTTGAGTAAGGAGCAATTACGGTCTATGTTTACGTTAAGTGTTTGACGCTGCCATGGCATGAGCGGGGCTCTAACTCAAGATTTCCTGGTTAAGAAGCGAACGCTCTACCAATGCGCTACCGCAATCAGCATTGTTATAACGATCTAATTTTTCAATGCAACCGATTATTGGGTCAAATGCTGTCTGACGTGTTTTATAATCGTTCTTTACACGCTGATTTTGGCTGCAGATTACTCCGTTTACCTGATCAAGATAGAGGGCTCACGGCTGTTTGTAACCGGTCGACAGAAGATGTTTACTCCTCCTAGGCACCTGATTCCATGTTTGGTATATATCCCAACTCTTAATTTTTTTGTTCCTTATAGGAGTTGTGAGATTGATCACTGTTCGCGTTCTTCACATTTTCATTGAATTATATTTCAGATTCACAGAGAGTACTATAATTCTCTCTGATGGCAGACTTTATTTCAAGAAATATTAGTGTTGAGCGGAACATATCCCGGTATCTATATTCAGAAAATGGAAACTACACCCTCTTCAGTATGAGTTACCGTACCGATACTGGATTCCTAAACTTCAGAAAAACCCTTACAAAGATACATTACTGGATCCAGTAAGTGTTCTATCAAGCCCCATCTTTGCTCCTCACGAAAATATTAACAGCTGTGAAGGAGAAACTTCAAACGTACTGTGCCACTAACATATGCCAGATGGAGTGTAAACTAAATGGAGAATATAAAATAAAATTCTAAAGAACTTTTAATTTGAAATCACAAACTTTTTTCAAACCAACATCAAAACGTACGACTTTTCAACACTTTACACGACCATTCCTCACGATAAATTAAAGACTAGACTTTTTACAATCACAGACAGTAGCTTCGTCAACAGAAATGGAAAAAGGAAATACCGGTATTCGTATCTAGTGATCAGTCATCCAAAATTACTCTGATTCCACGTACAAATACTCTGAAGTTGAAATATTAAAAAAAATATGCTGGAGTTTTTCATTGACAATATTTTCGTTGTCATTGGTGACCAGGTCTTCCAATAGTCTGTTGGTATAGGACCCGAATTACGAGATTGATCACTGTTCTTTATCTTCACCTTATCATTCAGGGGTTCATCAAATATAAATAGTATACCATGGAAATTTTATAAATTTTGATTTATTTTCAGATTTATTGCATTTTAAAAATAGGTATATTATGTAGCTAAAAGATTTATACTTGTCTTCACAGGAGTCGACAATTTTATCAATAAAGTAGAAATATATGAGAAATGGGCTTAAATACAACCAATGAACTTCGCGAGATAAAATTGCCGACTCCTGTGCTTGTCTTCATCTGAGATGTTAATTTCATTGGTAGTTAGGGTACTTGTATGTACATATATGTGGTGTTTTAAATTGCTTTTATTTAAGATTAACTGACAATATTCAGTGAATCACACACAAAATAATGTTTTATCAGTTCGTGATTGTATATGTACATGCAGTAATTTAAAAAAAAAATTAAATCTTTGATCCATATTTCATTTAATATTAAAGTGCACTGTACATTTCAAGTTATGTAAGAAGACAGATTATTTCAATTAGGGGGTTGATATTTTCATAATACTAGTACATAGATATGGATAATGATGTAAGGGGCGTGATCCAAAGTTCAATGTCTGACAGAAAACTAAATTCACATAGTTTTCACCTAGACCCTCCCACCCCCCTTTAAAACTAAATATGATGAATGTTGAAACTAATCGATTAACAAGTAAAAACATACGATTATAAATAACACTCTGTATGCCGTTTCTACTGTTTATTAACAAATGATAATGAACATATATTATGCATTAAAACTATCAAATGTTCATAAAAATAATGTAATATTATAATGCGATGTTTAACAGCCGCTTGTCTTTTTCTTTTTCCAATAATTTTAAAAGTTTAATCGATGTCGGATCACAGAAACTTACGTAAGATTTTATCCCCCTCCCCCTAACTATTTTAATTTAGATTTTTATCCGACATCAATCTTTTGATCTCGCCCCTAATTGAAATATTATAGAAGAGATTCATTATTCAACCTGTTTTAAAAATGAAAATAATGAAGATATCCTCGAAACCATCGTAATTATTTTATAAGTACCGTGCTTATATCTATATTTTGGTAAAATATTGTTCAATTTGGAGATTGGGCCATTCAGGCCATAAATTGTACCTAGTTCTTTCAGTTTTGACATTTACAGGAGGATATTAAGTGCAGCGCTTCAGGCCAGCATATTTTTTCTTAAAGCGCGAATGCTTCATGAAGTATGCTGGTGTAGTACGTCACAGTTCATACCCTCGTGTATTTTCAATTAGATAACGCCTTTAATATGATGTTTCTATAGTTCGCATGACGACTCTACTGTATGGATGGTTATAACAACCATCGTTTTATCTAGCTTAATTGGTTAAGTACACATATATGTAAGTAATTTGTCAATAATTATATACAATAGCCATAAACATATTCACCGCATTTAGTGGTCGCAGTAGCCTTGCGGTTAGAGCGCGGATGGTCTCGGGTTCGATATTTCATTTCTGCGCCACACTGAACCCAAGACGTCTAATACATGTATCTGCAGTGGAATCGATTCTCATGTGTTGTAATTATTACATTGACGTGTTTCATATCAATCATCAGGGCGTTCTTTACATAGTGATTTTGACTACCGATTACTCCGTTTACCCGATCAAAATATAGGGCTCACGGCGTGTGTGACAGGTCAACAGAGGTTGTTTGCTCCTTCCATGCACCTGATTCCTTCCTCTTATATTTCAATCTTCTCTGTGTTTGAGCGAGTTAAATAGCAACAATGTTATATCACTGAGGTGATGATATGCAGGAGGTGTACTTTTATTTGTTAGTATAACAAACAAACTAATTGCGAATTAATATTGAACTTCGTACTAAATATAGATTTCTAATTTGCATAATTGTGCTTCTTATTAAAAGAAGGGGAAAAAAGAGAAAGAATAAGCATGTTTTCATTTATTTTGTTACAAATAACGTCGTACTTCATACTGTAAATATACATTTTAGAATAAGAATGTTTTACATATCTGGATATTTTGGGGATGTCTGTAAAATCAATGCATTCCAGCAGGAAAGAAACCAGTTCTGTCAAAGCAAAAAGAACCAATCAGTAAATTATGATCATATATAACAAATCATGCATGTTCAAATCATATCGCAATATCAAAATAAACCTTACAAAATCTAAGATCATTAAGTGTACTGTAGGATGTACATGTACATCGTAAATTACTTTATGTGCCTTAGTTAATATGACTTGCCAAGTAGCCTTTGCTTGTTACTTGATAAAGGCAGTGAAAACAGGACAGCGATGTGAATTGAAAAAAAAAGTCGTTTATTTTGAAAATGTTATATAACAGAATAAGCTAGTGGGGGTCCGAATGAGTCGAAAACAAAAATACAAAAATATCTGTATCACATAGGGATGATTACGCAATCTAACCCGCTACAACACACAGTGAAATATCGAAATTGAGCTGCCTGCAATCAAATAAGGTGGGCTTTAAAAATAAAACAGGCCTACATATTCACGCTATGTCTTCGCATTCTTTTAATTTAGGAAATAATTGTCTAAAAAAATTTCTCTGATTTGTTCTACCGAATGATAAAAAAAAAAAAAAAAAAAAAATGTGTCTAATGACCATAAAAATTGCAAAATCAAAGTAATTTCTATGGATTTGTTAGGAATGTACTTATTAGTATACAATGCTTTAGACGGAGACTCGCCTATAAATCGACAATGACAAAATTACAAAATCTATGTCTTAATGATAACCCGCTATACAGTGACTAAAGTGTTCTGATTTCTGAAAACAGAATTACAAGTAATTGTGTGTGTGTGTGGGGGGGGGGGGGGGGGGGGGGGGGTTACAGAGACTGTAATATACCCATGATGTTAATATACAAATCATTAAAGTAAATCATTCTTTATGAAATGTAAACAGTGTCACTGATGGTTAATTAAAATGTACTCCGTGACCCCCCTCCCCCCCCCCCCCCCAAATCTTTACATCAGATTTAAACGTTCCTTCCGAGTTATTTGTTTTTCGTTAGTCGTCATGTACGATGATACTGAATACTTACCTTTAACACCTTCCCAAGCGATACCTGTAGATACCACTGAAATAAAGTGAAATGGTGTAGATTTTTTTTTAGATATTCTTATCTTCGATTTGAAATCATAAATGATGTAGAAGATGCATGTTCAAATAATTGAACGTTTACAATATCAATAATATATATTTTCGATATTAAATTGATTATATAGTAAAAGGTGAAGGGCGAAAATTGATTGACTTTAGAAAATGTCCGTAAGATTTTTTTTTACACAATCGACAGGCTACTGCAAAAATCAAAATGGCTTTACCAGTACTAGTGTGGAAGAGTCATGCATAAACAAAAGAACGACAAGTAGTGATGAACGTGGTAGATGAAACAATAATCTTTATTTCTAAAATCGGACAAAACACAACACTGAACATAATCTATATACTAGCTATTTACCGACTTGCACGAATGCTGGTGTTAGGGGGGTCATCTCTGAAAGAGAGAGAGAGAGAGAGAGAGAGAGAGAGAGAGAGAAACATAATCATACTTGCAACGCGCCAGACACGGGTTGGAGTAAGTTCTTCCATCATTACCACAGACTGGGTTATAGATCCTTGGACAGGGACAGTTTCTGCATGGACATTCCTCCCGACATCTAATCGACACGCCCCTATAGAATGTATCGTTTCATTCGTGTATATTTACATTCCCAATGTTTTACCTTTGATAGTTTAGCAATTGTAATGATAGTCATTTCCTTATGAATGCGGTGTAGTTGTGAACAATGTGCGTATGAAATATAGTACTCTAGTAAGTTTATTTTAACGGTTTCCGAAAGAAATAAAATAAAATGGTAGTTTCAAAATTGAATCTCATTTATAAGAGGTAAGAGGGAATGCACTACAACGCTTCACGCTAGCATACCTCTCGTGAAGCGCTAAAGTAATTGCCATTCATATCCTCCCATATTTTCAAAAGTGAAATTTATTAGATAATGTTGGCCTTTAATATCTCTACAAATTTTAATATTAACTATTTCCTCACGAGCGTGGTGCTGTTTTGTATTCATATGCGCAATGTTTACAACTGCTGCGCGTTCATGATGAAATATTTAATAGATCATTGCAATTTTGTACAGACACCAAAGGCAGAAACACTGCAAATGTTAATATATGTGTATGCTACGCTCCTTTATTAGCTGACCTGTCTTGGTATGACAAATAAGATTACTTCAGCTTCTCCGCCGTTAACTTCCCATATTTATGTAGCAATGTTCCATTATCATCTGCATATGGTGATTATGTTTCTCAACTGATTCGATTCACGAGAGCAAGTTCTGCGTATGATCAGTTTTTTAAATCAAGACAGGCTACTGACAGATAACTTGATGTTACAGGGGTTTGAAGAGTCCCCTTTCAAGTCAGTATTTAGCAAATTCAATGGCTGTTATAACGGCCTAATTTGCAAACACAGCTGTTGTTAGGTCGAATGTTGTCTGGCGTGTTTCATACCAATTGTTTGGCCGTTCTTTACATGTACTGGTTTTGACTACGGATTACTCCGTTTGCCTTATCAACATATATGGCTCACGGCTAGTGTGACCTGTCGACATCGGATGCTTACTCCTCCTAGGTACTTGATCCAACCTCTGGTATATCCAGTGACCCGTGTTTGCCATTCTCTTAATTATGTATTCTTTATAGGATTTATGAGATTAATCGTTATCTTCACTTGATCATTCGAAAATTGAATTTTAACATAACATTTTTAGACTTGAAGAGATACATAAACAGTATAACCTTTATTTAAATTGAATTTTTACGTTTTAATATAGCAGTTGACGTTTTCTAATTCGTGGGATAAGGTAACCCTATTTGAGATCTGTAGTGGGTATCTATGTTACTTTATATATTGCATTATATTTTATTTTGGTACTTAAAATAATTTGTATTTGTAGCACTGTAGTCAACTAAATTTTACATTTTTAAAACTTCATATGCTTATGCATGAAAGGTGAAGATAACGAACAGTGATCAATCTCATAACTCATATAAGCAATTCAAAATAGAATTTATAGGAGTTTTGAGATTGATCACTGTTCATTATCTTCACCTTTCACTTCAGATAACATATCTTGATAGTGAATCGCTAAGATTTAGGACGTACCTGCAATTAGCTTCACAACTGTTAGGATAAGTCCGTCCATTAGTTCCACACACAGGGTCTCTGATTCTTGGGCATGCGCAATTGTCGTTACGACAGGGACAACTTTCACGACACCTGATTCGCACACCTCTGTAATTTTACAATTGTTTCGACATACTTAATTTGAGACAGATAGCGTAAATCCGGGAAAAAAATCTACATCATTTTCTAGATTCAGATCGAAATCTAAAGTGTAAAACACTAATTTTACCTGCATCGAGCGACACAGCTATTAGGGTAAGTCTGTCCATCACGTCCACACACCGGATTGTATATGTATGGACATTCGCAGTTGTCGGTAGAACATGGACATTGTCCTTGGCATCTAACACGTGTGCCTCTATAATAAAGAGAAATAATGTCCTTTATTATATACTTTCAATTTCATCTCTTCTTTTTTCTTTAAAAGTTTGCAGGCATACATCACACGATATATGCCCGGAAACATTCTGGCCCGCAAACATTACGTCACAATCAAATTTCTACGCCGTTAATGTTCAAATTTTTCGTGTTTTTCATCTTTTACTCAGTTAAACCGATAAAGTTATTGTTAAAAATAAAATTATTGTTAGTTTCTAAATGAAATTGAAAGTATATAATAAAAAGGTTATACACTTTGTATGGGAAATATGACGACCTCGTTTTTTGTCGCGAACGGACCTCGCAAACTCGGTCCGTCTACGCGCTAAAAAAAGCTCGGTCGTCATATTTTCCCATACAAAGTCTATAACCTATAAATATATTTCAATATATAATCTGCATTATCAAAATGGATATTCTAAGATTCAGAGTAAGTAAAGAATGTATGTCTAAATTATGTGCATTGTTGGGATATAAACAATGATGTATATTTGAAAGTGTGTTTGATGGGGATATGAAAACAATGTATGTCTAATATTGTTCATTGTAGGGAAATAGAATCAATGTATGTATGATTATGTTCATTATGGGGATATATTTGCACAATCGCCTTTATCCATTGATAAAAATCTTTTTTCGGGATAATTATACAAGGACTTGGTTTACCTGCATCGTGCAGCACAGCTATTAGGATAGGTCTGGCCGTCCCGCCCACAAACAGGTCTGTATCTGTTTGGACATGCGCAGTTGTCATTAGAACATGGACATCTACCTCGGCATTGTACCCGTGCACCTCTGTAATGATAAAATAATGAATTTTAAAAACAGAATGTAATGTAAACGACCGAGGACCAGAAGTATAGTTCTGCAGCTGATTGGATTTATTTACGTTGGAGTAAGGTACTTTACTATCCAGAAATTTGAATGCAGATAAAAGCCTACAAAATATAAGAAGCAATTATACTTTTCATCTTAAAGTTAGAAGAGTGTTGCTTCTGTTATTGTTTAGGTATCAATTTGGAAATTTCCAGCTATTTTTCGGGGGCGTTGGAAATATCTAATTTGATGCTTTTCTCGAATGTATGTGGAGGAGAATATTGTAGATTCCTTATCTTACGCGAGTACTTAACATGGCGAACCGACTGGTATACGTCAAATCGTGTGAATATGGATTCGCGTGTAGTCTGTTGACTAACAGTTCTTGTATTCATCATCAGAAAATTAAAGGCGATTAATTTTATTTCGCGGGTGATGCCTCCCGCGAAATTACGCGATATTAAATTCCTCGCGTATAATTGGGAATCTACAGTATAGCATTAATTTTTTTTCTCGTTTGTTGGATCCAAGGCGATCAGAAAGTTCGGAATCATTAAGTGATATAATAAATATCAATAGTATATATGTAATATCAGTACATCTATATAGGTATCTGAATTACCATAATACGAAAATATGTTCTATCATTCGGTGACTGAAATGCTTAAAATCAATAATATGAAATCCCGAAAGTATTTTATTCCTTAGCTGGCACTTATTTACAATCAGAAACAGCAAATCCTTATAATGACACAATGATTTGAGGACCGCAGCCAATCGTTTTAACATGGACCGCAACGTGTTACGCGCCACCTGTATTCAAGGGGAAATAACTCGCGCTGCGCTGTGAAAAATGTCTCAAGTTTGATTTCGACGCATATAATGTTTTGCATATGTTCTGGGTTTATTGAGATCCCATCATTTCCTCTACATGCTATCCATTTACTCTACAAAACATAAATAACTTTAAACATATTGATAACTGTCGATCACGTACATGCACTGTATTACTTGGGTGCCCTTTCAACAAAATGATCTGAGAATCTTTCTTACTTTTGAATAAAAACAATATTCACAGTGCTGAGGATGTGTGTTTTAGTATGAAACTTTGCTTAAGTTAATTAAAAGGAGTCTCGGTTCCCACATGTCACAAGATTTTCACCCCCTACACCATACGGTGTTTCAGTCAAATACTCGGCATATCATGACTTTGTGTTGGTTTCTTCAGTCGAATATTGAGTTTCCATTCAAAGGAAATGAATATGTTTCTGGTCGAAAGCACTTTGGACTTTATGCAGTAGGAATGACGATTTCTCATCAAGTGCACCGAAAAATATACCCGGCGCCTACCTTACTTGAATATTGTCGAAGTGTTTGAGTATTTCTAGAGTTCTAGATGGACTCCCCAATTGCTAGTGCTAGCTTGCCAATAACCATCGTCTTCCCTGAAATATTTTGGCTATCTAGATTTATTTTGATTAAACACAATTAGTGTTTGAATACTTATCCATCTACTTTCTTCGCTTTGAATTCACAGACCCTGCGCTACACCACTAACGGTCCCCGCATGTGGCATTGTACAAGGTGATCCCCTGTCGACCGGTCACACCTGCCGCGAGCCCTATATCCTGATCAAGTAAACGGAGTAATCCGTAGTCAAAATCACTGTGCCATGAACGGCCTACATTGTAACAATCGGTATGAAACACGTCAGTCAGTGTTTGACCTAAAGACAGGCTGTATTGGCAAACTAGATCATAATCACGACCATAGTGTAAATTCGGAGAACATTTTAAAGAGTCGTGTATGTTGATGTCTTGGTTTTATGTTAAATGATATTTCTCCATTAATGAAAATTTATACTAGGACTGGTTTTACCTGCATCGAGCGGCACAACTGTTAGGATAGGTCTCACCGTCCCGCCCACAAACAGGTCTGTATGTGTTTGGGCATGCGCAGTTGTCATTAGAACATGGACATCTACCTCGGCATCGTACCCGTGCACCTCTAGAATGATAAAATAATGAATTAAAGAGAATGTAATGTAAACGACCGAGGATCAGAAATGTAGTTCTACAGCTCATTGGACTTTGTACGCTGAAGCCAGGAATCGAAACGTTTTAATAGTACAAATAAAAAAGATGCCAAAAATATCAGAAACAATAATTTTCATCTTTATATCAGAAATTGACACAATTTGGAAATTTCTAGCTTTTTCTATTGGGGTGGGGGTGGGGGTTGAAAAAATTTAATTTCATACTTCCCTCGAATGCATATGGAGGGGAATATAACATTCTATTTTTTCTCGTTTGTTGGATCAAAAGCGACGAGAAAGTTCGGAATTATTCAATCTTATAATAAAGATAGTAGTATCGGTATATGACTATATGTAGATAAATATCTGGTCTAATAGTAATGAAAACATGTTTTTTTTTCCATTCATTATTCGGTGCTTGAAATGCTTATAATCAATAATACGAAATCCAGAAAGCCTTCATTTGAGAAACGTATCAAATTTAATGGCAGCTACCTCGGCATTGATTTAAATATGTTAAAACATTGATAAATGTGAGTAAATTTTCATAACTCTACAGGTCTTGTTTATTTCAAATTGCTAAAAAGGTTCACAATGCACAATTCCAGGTTTGCATTGGAATAACTATAGACAACGTCCTCAACATTAACTATAGACAACATCCTCAACATTAACTATATACAACATCCTCAACATTAACTATATGCAACATCCTCAACATTAACTATAGACAACATCCTCAACATTAACTATAGACAACATCCTCAACATTAACTATATACAACATCCTCAACATTAATTATATACAACATCCTCAACATTAACTATATACAACATCCTCAACATTAACTATATACAACGTCCTCAACATTAACTATATACAACGTCCTCAACATTAACTATAGACAACATCCTCAACATTAACTATAGACAACATCCTCAACATTAACTATATACAACGTCCTCAACATTAACTATATACAACGTCCTCAACATTAACTATATACAACATCCTCAACATTAACTATAGACAACATCCTCAACATTAACTATAGACAACGTCAACATTAACTATAGACAACGTCAACATTAACTATAGACAACGTCCTCAACATTAACTATAGACAACGTCCTCAACATTAACTATAGACAACGTCAACATTAACTATAGACAACGTCAACAATAACTGTAGACAACGTCAACATTAACTATAGACAACGTCAACATTAACTATAGACAACGTCCTCAACATTAACTATAGACAACATCCTCAACATTAACTATAGACAACGTCCTCAACATTAACTATAGACAACATCCTCAACATTAACTATAGACAACGTCCTCAACATTAACTATAGACAACGTCCTCAACATTAACTATAGACAACGTCAACATTAACTATAGACAACGTCAACAATAACTATAGACAACGTCAACATTAACTATAGACAACGTCAACATTAACTATAGACAACGTCCTCAACATTAACTATAGACAACATTCTCAACATTAACTATAGACAACGTCCTCAACATTAACTATAGACAACGTCAACAATAACTATAGACAACGTCAACATTAACTATAGACAACGTCAACATTAACTATAGACAACGTCAACATTAACTATAGACAAATCCTCAACATTAACTATAGACAACGTCCTCAACATTAACTATAGACAACGTCAACATTAACTATAGACAACGTCCTCAACATTAACTATATACAACATCCTCAACATTAAGTATATACAACGTCCTCAACATTAACTATAGACAACGTCCTCAACATTAACTATAGACAACGTCAACAATAACTATATACAACGTCAACAATAACTATAGACAACATCAACATTAACTATAGACAACGTCCTCAACATTAACTATAGACAACATCCTCAACATTAACTATAGACAACATCCTCAACATTAACTATAGACAACATCCTCAACATTAACTATAGACAACGTCCTCAACATTAACTATAGACAACATCCTCAACATTAACTATATACAACATCCTCAACTTTAACTATAGACAGCATCCTCAACATTAACTATAGACAACATCCTCAACATTAATTATAGACAACATCCTCAACATTAACTATAGACAACGTCAACAATAAATATATACAACGTCAACAATAACTATAGACAACGTCCTCAACATTAACTATATACAACATTCTCAACATTAACTATAGACAACATCCTCAACATTAAGTATATACAACATCCTCAACATTAACTATAGACAACGTCAACAATAACTATAGACAACATCCTCAACATTAACTATAGACAACGTCCTCAACATTAACTATATACAACATCCTCAACATTAACTATATACAACGTCAACATTAACTATAGACAACGTCCTTAACATTACCTATAGACAACGTCCTCAACATTAACTATATACAACATCCTCAACATTAACTATATACAACATCCTCAACATTAACTATATACAACGTCCTCAACATTAACTATATACAACGTCCTCAACATTAACTATAGACAACATCCTCAACATTAACTATATACAACATCCTCAACATTAACTATAAACAACATCCTCAACATTAACTATAGACAACGTCCTCAACATTAACTATAGACAACGTCCTCAACATTAACTATATACAACATCCTCAACATTACCTATAGACAACATCAACAATAACTATAGACAACGTCCTCAACATTAACTATAGACAACGTCCTCAACATTAACTATATACAACATCCTCAACATTAACTATATACAACATCCTCAACATTAACTATAGACAACATCAACATTAACTGTAGACAACGTCCTCAACATTAACTAGGCGGCACAGCACCAGCGGATACAGTGACGTTGAAACCAATTATCAGGGAATGTTGTTATTATGGCTAATTGTAATCCAAATGACCATCAACTGATGGATTTCTACTTCGTTTCCCTTCTTACCAGTATTTCACGAGGGAAATAATGGACAGTTAAATGAAAAAGAAAGATAAAATACCAATGAACAATCTCGTGATTCCTATCAAGAATATAAGAGTTGGACAAACACAGACCCCTGTACACACCAGAGTTGGGATCAGGTGTCTAGGAGGAGTAAGCATCTCCTGTTGACCTATAAGATCTGTTAGGCGTGGGAGGATCGTTTTATATATCTCTGACAAGAGGTCTTTTCGATTTGAAATGTGATATATTTCTTGCTCAAAGGTGAAAAATGGATAGTTTTTGTCGTTTGTAACCCATGTTCACTTTTCCTCAGCATGAAATAAGCAATTCTTCACTAGTGTAGGGAATATGCTTTATTTCCTTTTTATTCGTGGTATTGTCCATGGCGATATGTATGAATTACATCTGCTGATGTTTAGCTTTTCTGTGAGATTATATTTCTCCATTGATGAAAACTTATACAAGGACTGGGATTACCTGCATCGTGCAGTACAGCTGTTAGGATAGGTCTCGCCGTCCCGCCCACAAACAGGTCTGTATCTGTTTGGGCATTCGCAGTTGTCATTAGAACATGGACATCTACCTTGGCATCTTACCAGTGCACCTCTGTAATAATGAAATAATGAATTAAACAGAAGGTATTGTAGACGACCGAGGATCAGAATTGTAGTTCTACAGCTCATTGTACTAATGTATATCTAGACGTTTTAATGTAAATACAAAAATCGATAGTTCACAATGAAGTCTATGGAAAACGCATATTTCATTTAAACACATGAAATAAATAATAAGATGCGATTTTCATACAACTATTTTGGTAAAAAGTTGTATAAACTTACTCTTATCATAATATTAATTCAAATCAATAGATTATCACAGAAATATTTTTAAAAATTGGAGTTTTTTCTCCCCCCCCCCCAAAGGCAGATAAATGTTCAAGAAAATTTTCAAGGTCAAAAGTCAACATCTAATCTTTAACTAGTTCAAGAAATTTGGATAAATCCCCTCCATATTTATTTCATTAAAAAACATTGAACTTGTTTTCAATCATTCCAAAATGTTCAATGTGCCTTGATTATGGATGACCTAGACATTAAAGTCACAAAGGTTTTGTTTCTTTTATTTTCTAAGTATCAATTTAGAAATTCTCGGCTATTTTTGGTCCAGTGTTCCCATCAAATGCATACCGTAGAAAATATAACATTCTATGTTTTCTCCATTGGATCCCAGGCATGAATGATTCATTCATATAACAAATATTAATAGTATATTTATATAGTATCACTACGTCTATATAGGTATTATAATAAATATTAATACTACATATGCAATAGGTATCTGGTCTACTATAATACGAAAACTTGTTTCATCATTTGTTATTCGGTGATTGAAATGCGTGCAATCGATAATACGAAATTCCTATGGCCTTCATTTGAGAAACGTAATGACACTTACTGACAGCCAGCTCGACATTGATTTGAATATGTTTGTCCATCATATCCACATACAGGATCGTAAATTGCTGGACAGATGCAGCCTGGGCAGAAAGAAAGTTTATCGAAAGCAATATCAAAAGATAACCTTTTTTCTTTAACAAAATCACTTCTATAGTATTTTGTTTTATGTAAAAATAAGTCAGCAATGTAACATTCCAGTACAGTTTTACAGTTAGAGAGATTTTTTATTCCTTAATTTTGTCTATAGGTGTATCTTCGCTAACGGTGAATATTTTCAATATTTGTCGTTTTTTCGTAGGGTGTAGTATGTGATGTTTGTTTATGTAATATATCTCTCTTTATAAAGACTTGGGTCGCATTGAAAATCTGCTGAAACTACAGTACATGTTTATTTTACTTTAGGATCATACGTTAAAGTGGCTATCAATTTAGAGGTGTGTCATCTCATAGCAAGCGTGTAGAGAATATGAACTTTGTGTGATAGTTACCTGTTTGACTAGTTAAATCTCCCTGAGGTTTTACGCTGTCGAATGATGCCAGGATTATTGCCAGTATGTAAATGTGCTGCATGGTTTCCTTTCCTGAACGTTCTGTAATGGTACATAAGTCGTCATGACTTCCGGAATCAAACTTATGAATGTATGCACAGAATGGTTGCAGTAAAGACTCTAATGTTCGTGAGAGTATAATTTTCGGGAGTTTGGCGTGGTGTTGAAGTTAAAAGGGGTGGATAATTCATAAACAAAATGCCCGTGTGAAGTGTCGCAATTCAATTCCTCATGTATTTTAAAAATTAAAATTCATTTTTTCTATTTTCATTTTGCTTTCATTCCCTGCCCTTAAAGCAATACAAGCTGTAACTGACGGCATATTTTCAACTATCCAATTATGCATCAATGAACTCCTGTCGGTAAAACTGATATACACATGTAATCCCCAAGATCTGAAGAAAAATTTTGCAAAATAAACAAGTGAATATTGTTTGAGAGCATACCTACACAATGAGTGTTTCATATAAACCACCATTGCGTTGTATACACGGAAATGCAAACGACGAACATGATCGAGTTGCTGAGACCGAGGTCACATGTACAAAGATGGAAACTGACGTGAGTAACTACACGTTTTTCGTTTGTTTAAAATATTACATCGTTTCATGAATAATAAAAAGTACAAAAGTGCAAGAAAGTAAAAATTACGCAAACATGTCACTCAAATGAAATTTTGAAAGTGGATTTTCTATAATTTGCATGATTTAAACTGTGTACAAATCTGACACGTGCTCAGTGCCTCTCTTTCGCTTTTTTCCGAATTGGTGACCTCCGAAGCCAATGCACAAGGAAATTACAAGCAGGAATTACTGACAGGATGACAATGATTAATGAATCGACATTTTCTGCTGATTTGACAGGTTCGTTGCTTCAGATTCACTCTGATTCTATAAAGTTATATGTATTCAATCACAGATATGTTAAATATTTGTTCTTTTATTTTTTTTAAATTTAGTTACCGTCAGTTGCAGCTTGTATTGCCTTAAAATAGACGTACTATATTTATCAAGATTAATACACGCATTATTAACAACCACAGCGCATTATTTCAATTTGTAAAGATAGGAAAAGCAAAACATGGGAAATGTAAAAAACAAATGAATAGATCCTATCAATGTATGCTACTTTAGGTTGAAATGAGAACTGTTTTATTTATTTCTAACGTACAGTATTTTCTCCGTATGAAATGTGATCAGTGTATTTCGAGAGAGAGAAAAAAATGTATCAATACTATAAGTTGTTTGCATTTAACCAAAGTTTTAAAAAGACAGTGTGTACCTTAATCAAATCAGTTTAGTTTTACAGAATTGTGCACCACTGATCACAGACCAAGGCTAACGTTAATTTTGGTTAATTTTGGTTACTGGCCCAGATAATTTAGAATTGGAGGTCCTTGGACCATCTTGTTGAATGGACACCTGTATTTTTCTCTGTACAGGTGAAACAGGGACAGTTATATATTAAAAATATTTTTAAAACAATGTTTCTTATAGACGGACAATGCAAAATCATAGTGGGTACATGATTTTCAATTGCTGCATCAGCTACCTACATGTATACTCATAGAGAGACTGTCAGTATGTCGACAATTGTGGTCCCAGAACTGACCACGAGGAAGATCTCTGTTGACTAATCGGGTGCAAAGATATGTGCTGGATTCCATATTTTCGCAAAATTATTATTTTTTGTCAATAGCCAGATGTAGAAAAGATCCATTTCATTGTCGCTGTTTCGGGGTCAAATAGATTCGGATATAAAAAGCATTTAAAAAAAAAAGACCAATTATGACACGAACAATATTGAAATGACAAAATTTCGGGACGACCTGTCCTGTCTTCAGGACGTTAGAATATTTACAGCTGAGTTACGACACAATGTAATGAGCTTTTCGTCATACACCAGCATTCATTACACTGACATGAAAATGGTGGTACTTCAAAATACCCGAAATTTAGCCTATCTAAAACCACTCTGGAGGATTATGGGTATTAACTGCATATCATTAGCCATTCTAGAAATGTTGCTAAATATGTCCATTTACGATAAAATATAGAACGCCTTTAAAAAAAATAAATGTTGCACAAACCTTTTAATTTTTTAAAGGTATTTTTTGATAAAATACTCTTGTAATGAAAACTAGAAGAATTCCATGAAAAGTGCTTACGCTGTCTTGTAAAAGTACAGTATGCTATTAATATCAATATGAAAATAAACAGATATGTATTAATCATATATGAAATATGCTTTTAAAGTATAGGTTCTTCAGGTACCCCTTAATCACGTGATTATGATATATTGGTTATGCAATTTTTTTTATATGAAATATGATACAGGAGACGTTACTGAATTTTAGCAATCACAACGGTTTCTAATTTACCATGGACCAAAAATCGGTCTTATCGAAACCTCTTTCACATCACATAATGAAACTAATGTGCAAATTCCGGCTTTATAAATTAGCATATATTGGTACATTTTGATACAAAACCATTATCATCTTTTTGAATTTCATAGATCTAGTAATTATACTCGTGTAGTTTTGCACATAACATTGTATATTTCAATTTCTCATTCCAAGGTATACTCCAATTTTTAAGCACTAGAATGTAAAGTAATTGAATTACTTTCTGATATTTATCATATATCAAATACTTTCATATGAATCACTTCACAGATACAGCACTTGTATAATGTTATATATATATATATATATATATATATATATATATATATATATATATATATATTATATATATATACATGTATATATGTATGTATGTATCCCACTTACCTGAATATATGGAATATCTTTGTTACAACAAAACATTGGATGCTTATATACTATATGCACCGTGAAATTTAGCAATCATAGAAGTTGGTCAACGAACGTGCTTCTTCTTGTTCGGTAATGCATCATGATTAATCATGTTAATAAATTAATCGTTAAGTTTTGAAGTACATTCATGAATATGATTAAGATTTTCAAATTTGGTCCTTTTACTTTTTATCATGAAAATTTCTTTTCATATACGGCCAATCAACTGTTTTTGATGTTTGACCAGAAATATTGCGAATTTTTTTTCACAATTAATGTAATAATGTCATCATTTGGGTTTACAAATATACGAAGCGAAATTATATATATATATATATATATATATATATATATATATATATATATTTGTAATGGATGCAAATTTCGTGGATAATCGTTTCGTAATCGCCTTTTGTAGGATGAGGTATTAATTAATTAGACATTTACCTCACTAAATGTATAATTGATAACAATATCGAAAAATTGATAACTACATATACTGTTTGTTCTCTTCAGAGTGAAAATAGGGGAAAATGAAGTTGTGTATGACCGACTTCTAAAGAAAACAAACAAGCATGACGGGCACCTGACGGCAAATAAATCATCGGTACATGGTACACTAATGCACAGTCTCAAATGTCGACCAACTGCCCAACACTGAAAAAAACAGAGTTCCTATCGAGACTAGGCCGCGTGACCGTGTTCTTACGCATTACAACTAATTCTGTAATGCATGTTGGATGCTACATGTTCCACAATCTATGATACAATTAAATTATTGACCTCTTTAGCATATTGCCGATTGTATATTGATACTAAAAGCAGACTGAAATGTATCATCATGGAAACCCCTTCCTAAATGTTAGACATGTAGAGTTAGTAATCAAACTATAACGTTATTCATATAAAAAAAAATTAGACGTAGTCCAATTTTACAAAAGGGATGTTGGCCAGTGCGGGTGCCCTCTTACTTTCAGGACACTTAAAACACCTTTATTTGTACTTTTATATGTGGACGTTTTCAGTTAGAACAACACTTTATACCTTTTATACAGATTAAAACAGTTGCCCCAGAATATATACACCTGTAGTCTAAAATGCTTCAAAAGAATAAAATGGGATTTTTTATTTATCAATCGTCGCAGTTTTTAACATATGGAACAGATTTAATTCATAAACTAGTTTCGTTTATTTCAACGTTGTCGGTATATAGTTGTGCACAAGTTATGATATCGATACCAGGTCTCTATAGTTCAAAAACCCATCACCCTAATTACCGTTTACTAATTATGTTATTCTATATTACATGTAGTTATTATATGGTTCTCAGGTTGTTAGTGATAAAATGTTCCTAAAAGTTGGCATTAGATTGCAATAACTGAATCATCTGAAAAGATCCACATCCATTCACTGTATCTGTAAACAAAAATGGCGGCCCATCTATCGTGGTGGAAATTCTGATAACCAGTTTCTATTTTATATCTATTATCAATAAGAATCAAACAATTACTACAATATTTCGATTTATTTTCTAATGACCAAAACATATTACCAATGGTAATTTGAAATATTTCTGAATTAATGCAATGATTTAGTTCTAGTGTTTTGGATTTACGTGACACTTAGTCTAGTATTATGAAGAAGAAGCAAGATTATAGATATCAACATAAAACAATTGACTCATACATTTATATAATATCCAACGCAAATCAACAACCACCACTACAAGTTCAATACCGTTATTAAGTTACAACAAACCTTAGATATCCTCAGCAGAAATCAATCACAAAGTCAATTCAAAGATTTCACAATTTATTTACAATTATGGAAAGACAAATATATCAATGAAAAAATGCTAACTTACGATAGGTATAACAAAAGTTCACAATCAAGCTTCTGATTTTATTCCGTAGTCTTATAGAATGCTTAATACTCATAAGGACATATCTAATCTTACAAAACAGTCCTTTGTCCATTCACATTTAACGCTCTTTTGATTTACAATAGGTTGGTAAGTGGACCAGCTGTTTGAGAAAACATTTGGACCTTTTCTGTAAGAACCAATCATGTCCAAAAATCTCATTAACTCTTTTTTGTTCGTAGGAATCGGAAACATTGCAATTACTTCCACTTTAGCCGTGTCTCATATCGATTGTTAGGCCGTTCTTGGCACACTGATTTTAACTACGGATACCTCCGTTTACCCTGATCAGGATATAGGGCTCACGGCGGGTGTGACCGGTCGACAGGGGATGCTAGCTCCTCCTGGGCACCTGATCCCACCTCTGGCGTGCCCAGGGGTCCGTGTTTGCCAAACTATCTATTTCGTATTCCCTATAGGAGTTATGACATCGATCACTGTTCGTTATCTTCACCTTCCATTATAGGTGTAACGTAGCCTTGACCTACTTTATGACCTAAATATTGTACAGTAACATGACAAATGTCACTCGTTGTAAGGTTCACTGTTAAGTTTGCTTTCGATGGAATGTCAAAGAATGTACGTATGATTAGGAGATGTTAGTCCCATGTGTCGTTGTAGATGATAGTATCAACAATGCAGGCTCCACATTCTTAAAGGCCATGAAGAATGGAGTGAATTATCCTCTGAAAATTTGCTGTAGCATTTCGTCATGCCTGAAGGCATCACTTTGTACAGAAGCATGTCATCAGGAGTCACAATTGCCGAAATTGCTTTAGCACTTTTAGTTAATGGTACTTGACAGTAACCTTTGAAAGATTATGCATTTCCGATTTTTGTCAATAAAATAATTGATTCTGAGAATCGGATGCGAGTCTGATTTCATGACAGATTTAACTCTTTTGACGTACACAATTGGTGGGTACCATCAGGTTTAGGTACTAGAATGCAAGGTGATCTCCAATCACTTTTACTTGGTTCAATAATGTCATTGTTCAACATAAGCTGCACTTCTGTATAATTGTAATGGATTTAAACGATAATGATGTTGATTGATGGACAAAACGTCACCCACTCTAACATCATGACAAGCAGCAGTGTTGTTTTTTAACATCAAGGAAGATTGAGGGATAATTAGCTGTGAGACATTGGACTTGTCCTTTCTAGGGGAATATTCAAATTATCAGGATTGGCAAGAATTTTATCGGATACTCTTATTTGAAATCTTCACTAGTTTCCACACTAAAGTCATTTTCAATGCAATTTTGAAATGTCTTAATATTGGCTAATGCGGAAACTGATTTTACATGAGTTCGGTCACATCTATTAAAATACACCTTCAACATGTTAACGTGATAAACTCGTTTTTCTTTAGGCGGACCGGATGTCTTAACAAAGTAGCTCACATCATTGTTTCATAAAGACCATCAAATCTGACCTGTAAAGGATGACAAAAACAGAGAGAAATACCAGGACAGTATCACTTGGTTTAAAAAATCTGTTCCGGGTACAATGTATCTTTGTCATTCCACACTTTCAGTTTGACTTGAGAACTTTCAAGATTTTCTTGTGACAATTGGCAAGCATTGTAGTCTCTTTTTGAAATTAGATACATAATCTAAAAGGTTAAGAGCACTAGTTTCAGTCAGCCACTTTTCCGTTAGCAATTTCAAAGGACCTCAAACTGTTTGGCGAAACAACTGAATCCTATAATACCGAACCACTGAAAGCGATAATGTAATGATAACACTGAATTTCAATCCTTGTGATCTTCTGTACTATTCGGCGGACTCTTCCGATGCATAGAAATACCGGATTTAACACCAAAGAATATCGTTGTCATTCAACAACTTAAAGCATTTTATATAATGATTATGATCTCCTGATATCACATATTCCTGAAAAATTCCTTCAAAGAACTATTTCTTCATTTGCTCATTTAAACTACCATTAGATAGCTTTTCGGTTTGTTTATGACTATGAATTGTGTATGACAAGTAATTGACATCCAACGCCAATAGCCAATCACAAATCAGAATTGTTCAAATCGCCCCAAAAATGTCATCCAACGATGACAGTTCTGATTAGAGGCACCACTCGGCGCTTTGTTTGCTTTGTCACTCACAGTGACTCTACTACCGGTATAGTACATATGTACTACAAAATAGACCTATGCAATGCTCTCATGGTAAATATATCAAGGGTATTATTACAACGTTTTTAATGTCATATATACTACGAATTCTTGACTTTTACTTCAAATGTTTGGCGCTTGATGGAAAAAGGTTCCTACTTACGTTAACATTTCATTTTTTATGCGGCATCAAGATTTAGAATCGAACACAGGCCGCCGGGGTGTAAAGCGTGTGCCTAATTATAGAGAAACTTGAAAGTTATTAATCCTCATCATTCTTTAAAAGACTCTTAATTTGTGACTTCAAACTAAAGAAGATTAGCTCATGTTCTTAAAGACTGTAGTAGTTTCTAAATGCCAGTCACATTCTCCGTACAAAGAGAAACATGAAGAATACATAAACTACACCGCCCTCTTCCTGACCTTATGGGAAATGACGTTAAATTTCACGATTTGGGAGCAAACCTGTGATAGAATAAATGATTTCACGGACTGCTTTATTTTCTTTGCAGGACTGGAGTCCCCTCAGCACAAGAAAAAAAAAAACCCAACATATTTGATGCATTAGTATTGCAGACTTTTACACATCCAAAATATTCAAGTTTAAGATAATTTTCTTCAGTACTAAGAACGGCCTTATACATGATAAATCAAATGAGGTCGTATTTGTTGTTTTAATGGCTTTTAATGCATAATGACATTTTGAATCTATATATTATCTTTCTTTTGCCATGATTAAAGAGTTTCCTGGCTGTTTCTTAAACTCTTACGGACATTTTCAATAGTAAACCGATTTCTCGCTCATTAAATAACTAGTTTGACAAATCGGAAAGTTGTATACTTTCAATTACTTAGATTCATCTTCTACGCCATTAATGATTTCAAAGCGAAGCTGAAAATCTATATGATATTTACATTTACACTTTTTATTTCAGTTGAATGTACAAGTGTTAGTGAGAATTATTACACTTTGAGACCATAAAACTATTATAATATCTATCAATCCAACGATATCTGAGAAATAAATTTTAGTTTTGAAAATACATGAGGGTACGGACTGCGACGCTCTACATCGACATACGTCATGAAACGCGTTAACCTATTTATATTTACATGCGCATTCTACCTTCATTTATATTGGATTTTGCATTCGTTGAAATAGACGTACTATGTCTATTTGTATTCATACACGCAACGCATTCATGAGAAAATGGCTACCATTACAATTTGTAGATATATCAATGACAAAACATTGGAATTGTAAATAAGCAGTTTGGACTTTGACAAATTCGTTTACCAGTAAGTCTAAAGACATTTGAGAACGATGACTATTGAAACTAGCTATGGTTGGCTGTATGACAGATATATCAATGTGGTTAACATACAGATGTCGATCATTTTACCCTCTTTTATAAAACTCTTTTTTCTAAATTTGTAATGCGTAAATTGTCCCAAATTACTTTACATCAGTTAAGATGAGTAGAGAGTATTTTCAGTCCTTATGATTTCGTTCAATAAAACACATTTCATGTTATTTGATGGATTATTGTAAAGAAAATATTAATCTTCTCTGACGCGGAACGATACTGCCAT
Source organism: Ostrea edulis (assembly GCF_947568905.1). Lineage (NCBI taxonomy): Eukaryota > Metazoa > Mollusca > Bivalvia > Ostreida > Ostreidae > Ostrea > Ostrea edulis. The sequence goes on from NC_079173.1 coordinate 30,207,536, forward strand.
AGTAATAGAGGAACTACACGTACATGTGTATATATACGAGAAATATTGAACAACCGTATAAGACACATTAAAAAAAAAGTACGCACTATCTAATTTTCTCATTTCTGAGTTTGGTAAACCAGAACTGGTGAAATAATTAGATAGGTTACATGAAGAGAATGTTTTGGTTCCAGCTGACAAAGCTTGTAACACCATTGTCTTTATTTGTAAGGATAGTTATTACGATTGTATTTTAAACGAACTTGGCATTAATTCTACTTTTGGTAATCTTACTTATGCTTACTTTCAAAAGATGAAATTTAAAAAAAAAACCTTCCTTCAGTTTTAAACTTTTAATCACTAGCAATGAGTCAATAGGACGAATAACTACGAGTTACCGTACATATACTGGATTCCTAAACTTCACTAAAACCGTTACAAACAGATACATTGCTGGAGTCAGTAAATTTCTGCTCCTCACAATAAATAAATTACTGTGAAAGAGAACCTTTAAACGTACAATGTGCGTAGTGATGTAAATGAAATGTGGATTCTAAAAAAATCAAAAGAACTTTTAGTAAATTTGAAAACAAACACCTTTTCTCAAATCAACATCGAAACCTTTACTTTACAAGACCATGCCTCACGATAAAGTAAATAACTTTTTGGCTTCATAGAAAGTTGCTTCTTCAACAAAAATGGAGAAAGAAAAATTCATATCTAGTGATCAATCATTGAAAATACAACATGTGCTTTGTTAAACACCACTCTTATTCTAGGCACAAGTATTTTGAAGTTGATATAAAAAAGATACTGAAGTTCCTCAATGACAATATTTTTGTAATCTTCGATGATCAGGTCTTTTAGCAGTCTATTGGAATTCCCATTGGCACATATTGTGCTCCTTTTTCAGCTGACCTGTGTTTATATTCTTACGAAACAAATTTTATTTAAAAGGTTCTACATGAGAAGAAAAAATATCTTGTTGTGTCCTTCAAACCGACATTTAGATATATCGACGACGTTTAATGTATGGAAAATACTTTTCATTCAAATGTCGATTCGATTTATCCCAGTAAACTCGAAATAAAAGACACCACACAGTCTTTCACATCTGCTTCATACTTGAATATTTTATTGAGCATAGATTTTAACGCCAAACTGAAAACACAACTTTATGACAAACTGGATAACTTCAGTTTCTTCATCGTCAACTTCCCATATCTATATACCCGGTGGCATTATTCCACAATCACCTGTATATGGTGTTTAAGTATCTCAACTAATTAGATATGCAAGAGGTTGTCTGCGTGTGGTAAAATTAAAATGGAGATAGGTTACTGGCAAATAAGTTAATGTTACAAGGGTTTTACCAGTCTCGTTTAAAGTCAACATTTCGCAAACGTTATGGTCTTTATAACGATATGATTTACCGATTCAATCTGTCATTGGGTATGCTTACAATATACGCCTCCTAGGCATCTGGTCCCACCTCTCTGTTCATGGGTCCGTGTATGCCCTACTCGTTTGTGGAATTGCTTTATTGCCTCTGTTGTCTCTGAACCGTCTTCTCTTTTATGCGCTTTATCCTCCCTTTTCTCATCCTGACTGACCTCCTGCTGGGTTACACAGCACCATTTGCTTCGGACTGAGGTGTGGTGTTGGGAGTGGTGGCGTATTCCTATAATCTAGCTACTTTGAGGTCAGAATTGGTATGGCGCTGAGGTACAGTTGTCATAAGAATTCCTGTCAGTTTCAGGACCCATCTGCAGTCACTTCAGTGAGCGGGCAAGAGTGGATGCTGAGAAAACAGATTTTCTTCATTACTTTGCAATTGGATACATGATTCTGTCATCTGATCTCTAAGATGCGTGGGGCTTTTAAGGCGGTTCTCCATACTTGCATAGTTGGTCCATAATTCGCTCATTTAGAACAGTACTATGAGGAATCACGCTTGTCATACTTTTAGCTTGTTGATCTGTGACAGCATACTATTATTCCATACCTTTTGATTTGCTTTTGACTTCAGTAACCTTTGAGATTCTCTAGTTTACCTGAACTTCCAAAAGGAGGTTGCTAGTGACAATACATCGGAGGTATAGACATTGCTCTGTGACTTGCAACACCAATTCGTTGATGGTAACGTATAGTGAAGTTGGCACGTCCTGGCAAGTTACATTGGGACACTGATTTTGACTACGGATAACTCCGTTTACCTACTCAAGATATAAGGCTCACGGCGGGTGTGACCAGTCGACAGGGGATGCTTACTCCTCCTGGGCACCTGATCCCACGTCTGGTATATCCAGGGGTCCGTGTTTGCCCAACTCTCTATTTTGTATTGCTTATAAGAGCTATGAGATTGATCACTGTTCGTTACATTCACCTCTCACACAAGGGGAGACATTCAATGTAAGCTTTAACTTGCGAAGTAACTCAGGAACATGGAGTTTTACGTCACGTATCGCCGCTTAGAGTAACATCAATACCTTTGAGAATCAATCACCGATATTCTTAACAGACAGAGGTACTTGTAGTCATAAAATAACCGGAAGTATTAACAGAGGTGCTTGTAGTCATTAAATAACCGGAAGTATTAACAGAGGTGCTTGTAGTCATTAAATAACTGGAAGGATTAACAGAGGTGCTTGTAGTCATTAAATAACCGGAATTATTAACAGAGGTGCTTGTAGTCATTAAATAACCGGAATTATTAACAGAGGTGCTTGTAGTCATTAAATAACTTGAAGTATTAACAGAGGTGCTTGTAGTCATTAAATAACCGGAAGTATTAACAGAGGTGCTTGTAGTCATTAAATAACCGGAAGTATTAACAGAGGTGCTTGTAGTCATTAAATAACTGGAATTATTAACAGAGGTGCTTGTAGTCATAAAATAACCGCTTTAGTTATTACATTGTACGTTCTCTCAGAAAATATAACGAACAAAACATAAAAGCACCCCAGGATTTTATACTTTATGAAGTCACAATTAAAACAGTACGTTTTTCAAGGGTAGAGTTTTTAAAGTTTTCAAAGCGTATCGAGCGTTGTGAATGTAGAATATATACTTTGATTATACACCCCCCGACAGCATATTATTTTGGCTGTGTTGAAATGCATACATGACCACACATAAGTCCAAATCAATCTCGGACATTTTCGGGGTCCATATTAGTTCCTTACTATACACGTGTTATCTCCAATAGAGAATTCGTTCTTCCCCTGATTGGTTAATGTAAAACTTATACGGTACCACTTTTGATGCACCAGATGCGCATTTCGACAAATAATGTCTCTTCAGTGATAAGGATAAGAGCTATGCATGAGGGAGATAATCCTTAATTTTGAAATGAATTTCTAAATTTTATAACAGCAATTAAATATACATCCGTATTTTCAAGCTAGTAACGAAGGCCTCGACCCAGGGGTCATAATGTAAAACTTATACGGTACCAATTTTGATGCACCAGATGCGCATTTATCTATCATATTTTGACCGTACATAAAAGTTTAGACCTTCAACAAAAGTCCTCGATATGCAAACTAAATGATATATATGCATCTATTTAGATCACAACTGCCTGTAACTCTATGTCGACATATCCTGTTGTTCTAATTTATGTTACTTGATCATGACTTCCGTGTGGTTGTTTTAAAACCGTGTACTAAAATCAAATTTCTAATTATGTAAAAGAATTTTCCTCATTGTCAAACACAAATTTAGAATGACTTAATGACAATTTAGAATGTCTTAATGACAACAATCATAAAAAAAACTTAGATAGAAAATGATGGTTCTGCCGTTTTGAATGCGATATCAACTATTTCAAAGATATGCGAATTTGACAACTAGAGACATTATTCAGCTATAAAAATATTTTGACTAAGCATTAAGTTAGCTTTATTGCAGATAAATGACCTTAATAATTATCAAAGCAGGCGTTTTTGTTTACTTAATTAACCGGATCATAGCAAAGAAATGTCAGGAATGATAAAAAAGAGCTAATTCGGAGTTATGTACGTCAGGAATAATAAATACGAATTAATTCTGATCACGATTTTTCAGCCGACGAAGAACAGATATCAATACGATTCACGTGTGTAATCATTAGAGGGAGCTCGTCACGACGCTTCAGGACCCAAGTATCGCTCATTATAAAGAATACACAATTGAGAATGTGACAAATACGGGCACCTGGAAACATCAGAGGTGGATCAGGTATCTAGATGGAGCAGACACCTTTGTTGATCGGTCACACCCGCCGTGAACATTTAGTTTAGCCTGGGTTCTGAGGATACCCAGTAGATGTGTGTGGTCACGGAAAGGCACTGCATTAAGATTTGTTGTGGAGAGACTATATACTGACAAGAGAGACTTATAGGCTCGACTCTCAAGAGCATTACTGTAAACAGTGGTTACTATCCAGCGTGGGGATCCGGGTTAGAATAGGTCCTCAGTACCCCCTTGCTTGTCGTAAGAGGCGACTAAATGGGATGGTCCTTCGGATGAAACCGCAAAAACCGATGTCCCGTGTCACAGCAGGTGTGGCAAGATAAAGATCCCTCCCTGTTCAAAGACCATAAGCGCCGAGCATAGACCTAAATTTTGCAGCCCTTCACCGGCAGTGGTGACGTCTCCATATGATTGAAATATTCTCGAGCGGGACGTTAAACAACATACAATTAATCAATCAATCAATCCAGCGTAGTGGGCTAAAAACAAAAGATGACAAGCACACAAGACGCTTAGCCAACACACAATACGCACCATTTGACACATTGTTAGTGAGACAGACAAGGGCTCTGTTTTCTGGGCAGCATAAGGTCCCGACATCATCCCGCCTTGGTTTGCGCCCTTGATGGGTCACTCCAGTCTCGTCGTTATTCAACATGAAAACATGTTATGAAGCAGTTACAAATGCGAGTCCACACTCAATTGGCATGGCGCTGGACGGCATTGGTTGGTGTTGAACAGTTCCAATGGTCAGCTATCGCCCATCTCAAGCCGGACACCTCTCGGTCAATAGGATGCTTCGTAATTGAAGAACATATATATACATATAGCACATATCATCTAATTTGTTTTCTGAATGACAGCAAGGATCCATGGATTCATTACCTGTTTCCAGTGTGAAATTACATTATGCAAAACATCAAGAATACTTCACATGAATGTAAATAGGACAAAGGATTCTGAAAAACCCTGTCGACCGGTCACACCTTGTGTATTCGTATTCTGATGGTTTTCGGTATAATTAGATGCCCCTTCATCAGATATGGGGGCACGTGAATGCAGCATTCAGTTAACTTATTCTTTATATTACACATTCTTTGAATAATCATTTTAATGATACAACTTAGTCATAACCCAAACGCTGCGAACTACATTGAACGCGTATTAATATGATGGCAAAGAGTCTAAGCAATGTTACGTCATAACGTTACCGTTATAAATAGATCTTGAAGGTACCTTGAAAAAATCAAACACTATCCCTGGGTTTTATCAAGGGAGTTGAAACATTAAAAAAAAAAAAGACTATTTATCGCAGCAATTTCGCTGGGGGGTTTTTCAATTTAAAATTGATTTGCTTTCAAAGAAATTTATGTATTCATTTATTTACCATATGCAGGGACTCTGTTTCAGTGAGTTTATAAATTCATTTATTTACTACCAGGGTATATACAGAGACTCCGGTGTGTTATGGAATATGTCTTAACTTTAAACCCCTCTAATCAGCAATGAACTCGACCATATAGTGTCTAGAGTGTGAAGATCGTTTACAAAACTCACGTGGACATGTCTTTTCTTCCTATCTTGTTGTAAATCTAAGTACCTGTTTATGTAGTTCTCAGAATCTGAAATAAGCTCTCTTTGCTTTTAATTTTCAGGTATTAAAACGGATTATATTGTTTGTTGACCATTTTCTGGCACGTTCGTTATTTCAAACAAAACGTCAACGAGGATGTGAAGAGGCCCACATCAAAATTCTATGCAATATATTCATGCGCATATTGCTTGATGGTCTTACGAAGTTGAACAAAGTTCAAATCCTGAAAATAACAGAAAATAGCCCAATTCATAAACAACTGCTGCTAGAATAGTTACTATACCAAGAGATAATTACAATTTGTATATAATATCTCTCTCGACTTTTTCTTACGCCGATATTCTAATAAATTCCACTAGATACACGATTTTTGCAGCACTTTCCCATTACAGTTCATGACATATTCAGTATCAAATCAAGGGGAAGACAGAATAGAAGGGGAAGACAGAATAACTAACGAAAACTAACAACTCTGTCACAAACGGGATGGCTTCAGTTTCTTCATTGTCAACTTCCCATATTTATGTAGTGATATTCCATTGTTACTTGCATACGGTGTCTATATCTCTCAACTGATTCGATACACAAGTACATGTTCTGCGGATAGTCATTTTTGTTTAATCGTGGCAGACTACTGACAAAGAAGCTGATGTTAAAGGTGTTTCAACAGTCTCGTTTAAAGTCAACATTTCGCAGATTACATGTACAGTGTATATGGTCGTTATAACGATCTCATTTACAAATGCAACCTGTCATCAGGTCGAATACTGTTTGACGTGTTTCATACCAATTATTATGCCGTTCTTTACATGCTAATTTTGACTACGGATTACTCCGTTTACCTGATGAAGATATAGGGATCACGGTAGGTGTGACCAACCAACAGGGGATACTTACTCCTCCTAGACACCTGATCGCACCTTAGGTTTGTACAGGGGTCCTTGTTTGCCCTTCACGTAATTTGGTATTCTTTATAGGAATTATGAGATTGATTACTGTAAATATTTAACAGTTCGTTATCTTCACTTTTCCATCAGACATAATGTTGAATATGGCATAACAAGACAACAAAAGATTGATATAAGACATAATATTTATTTTTTGACCAGCGAACAATGCTCCCCAGCAGGAACACGAACTATCATCAGTAGTGCTGTTAATAACGTTTGGAATTCCTGTTCGTAAGAGACATTAAAAGATTTCAGTATTACAATGAACTATTTGAATTGATATCATGAAAATGAAAGATAACATTTACACTTTATGGGTGTATTCTTCTCATCATTCAGACAGATTAGAAGACATACACCATTATGAGATAAATAGGCCATGAGGCCATATTACTATTTCTTGCTTAAAGTGACATTTAACACAAGATGGGGTCTGGGGAATTTGAATTATAAAGGACTATATTTTAGTGGAAATATTGGCGTAGTACGTGAAAACTTGTGAAGTAACAATGGAATACTTACTGCCGACACTCTCCTTGTCGATAAAAGTAAATACCACTGAAATATCAAAATCAAGAAAATTACAGATCGCGAAAGTTTCAACCCTTGTTTATGTCACTTTGATACAATGACAAACGTTTTCGTCGCGCTTAAAATTCGTCCCAAGCCAAAACTTTAGTATAATAGAATAGTTTCGTTTGTATTATTTTGAATATGTCCGTCCAGGATGTGCCGAAATGAGGGAAAATAAAACAGGGAAGAACATTTTCCAGATATTCAAATTTTTTTGTACTGTTCGGCCCTGTTTTATTCTCGTTTTAATCCAAATTGAATTAAATCTTTCAACATTTTTGGTAAAATATCGTGAGATGTCTAACTGGTAAATGGTTACGATTTGTGTACTAAATGTTGACTTTTCGAATGATAAAGTTATAATACAAGCTCGATCAACGAACAGACGAACAAATGTTGTTTGTAGAAAGAGGAAGGGAGTCTTACTTGCAGCGCGCCAGACATGGGTTGGAGTAAGTTCTTCCATCAATACCACAGACAGGGTCATAGATCCTTGGACAGGGACACGAGCATGGACATTCGTTACGGCATCTAATGGGCATGCCCCTATAAAAGTGTCACATAACCTGATTATTATTTGGCAGCCATCCAAACTCATCTTATGAACCCGAACGCATAGTTTTTGTTTGTTTACATGTTTTGTTTAACCGTATCAGTTACATATAACAATTTCACAGGATCATTTTAGTTACAGTATTTCATTCATGCAGTGACGCCACCAGCTTAAGGTAAAGTGCTACAATTTTCGACTCACATTATGCTTGCGTAGCATTACGAAGGTCATATCCGAAAGAACTGTGGTTTTCATCTTTAATGTTGGGCACGTGACAAAGAAATAGTTCCTACCCACATGTATCTTATAGCCTATATCTATAGAGTCACAAAAGAACAGTTCCTCTACCTATGTTACATAGCTTGGTGAAGCACCGGGGTCGATAATTCAACCTTGGACCTCTCGATTTCGAAGCGAGCACTTTAACCACTAGGCTACCGCAAAAAGTCATATTGCATATACCTCTGCTATGTCCAGGGATCCACGATTGCCCAACTCTTTATTTTGTATTCCTAAAGGGGTAATGAAACTGATCACTGTTCGTTATCTTAACCTTTCATGGTAAAATTAACAATATTCCGATAAAAATAACAATTTTATATGACAGTTGTGTATAGTTTTAAAAATATACACTACAGTAAATTGAATTTATAAAGAAAATATAGAATTTAAATCACTTGAATTCTAACGCATTTAATTGGTTGCATTGTGTTTGCGACCTATACAGCCGCCTTATTAAATGTGAAGTTTATGTGTATCCGATCCCAGTAAAAGATAAGGTCACTTTGAATGTACACATGCAATCAATCGTTCATTCATATCGTGCTATCGTTTTCCGTTGGCAGAACGTTTTGTGTTCCCATAAAATTCAGCTGTGTACGCAATGAAGTTCTCTACAGTTCCACTGAGTGATTGATTTTAAACATGATGTATAACCTTAAAAGAAAATATTCTTTAAGGATTCTGTGGTACAATGCATTTCTCATGTGAAAGGTGAATATAACAAACAGTGATCAATCTCATAACTCCCACAAGCAATATAAAATAGATAGTTGGGCAAACACGGACCCCTGAACACACCAGAGGTGGGATCAGGTGCCTAGGAGGAGTAAGCATCCCCTGTCGACCGGCCACAACCGCCGTGAGCCCTATATCCTTATCAGGTAAACGGAGCTATCCGTAGTCAAAATCAATGTGCCAAGAACCGCCCAACGATCGGTATGAAACACGTCAGACAGCATTTGACCCAATGATAGGTTGTATTGAAGAACTAGATCGTTATAACGACCATAGAATTTGCGAAACGCTGACTTTAATCGAGACTGTTGAAACTCCTGTACCATCAACTTGTTTGTCAGTAGCTTGCCTCGATTTAAAAACTGACCATACGCAGAACAAGCTCTTGTGTATCGAATTAGTTGAGAGATATAAACACCATAGGCAGGTGATAATGGAATATTGCTACATAAATATGGGAAGTTGACGGTGTGCAATACTGTAAAAATGTTTATTTACGCTGGGGGTTAAGTACGCGTTTTTCCACGTCCAACATTACGCGTGGGGGAAAATATGCGATAACTAAATATAATATATATCATATCAACTATCTATAAGTATACACGTGGGGGATATTGACGCGCTTATTACGGGACCGCGGAATTAGTGTAAATTTCCCCCACGCGGAATTAACCACTCTTACAGTATACATACAGATATTATATGATACGCTTGGTAAAATATGAAAATTATTGTATCTATTTACATTTAAGCAGCGTAGTTCCTGCAATCATGATTTTAAAAAAAAAATTGAAATTAATAAGATAAACGTGTAGTTACTCACACGCAGTTTGCTGAACAGGGATTGGAATATGTTCTTCCGTCCAACCCACACACAGGGTCATAGATAAATGGACATGGGCATGCTACAATCAAACACACAGATGACTAAACAAGAAGAAATTCAGAATGGAAAACAAATTCTCTTCAAGACCAAATTACAAAACAAATACGTAGATATCCTAAACTCTCTAGCCTGGTAAACACACTAAAATATTAAGGGCCCTCTATACACTATAGACAAATGTGTTAGGACATTGATAAATTGAGTTGTGACTTTTTTTTTAGCAAAGGATATGAAATGTGTCATTCTTTCCCAGGATAAATTTGAAATAAAGCATTCAGTACCCTTATCTTCATCTTCTATAAGTAATTAAACTGCTACAATTTATTACAAAATGTGTATAACACCGTACATTTCAGTTTGTTGTATTTGACACCAAAGGGCAGATCACTCTACTTGCAGAATCGAACTCTTCAGTGTGCAGGGTATAGAAGACCCTTAATGCCCAAATGGGGTAAATGATAATGCATTAGCAAGTAGGTTGATCACTTCCTATAAACATCCGCGTTTATTGCATATATCCCATTGTTTTATTTGGTATTTATATTCTATTTTCTGATTGATCTTGAAATTATAAGGAATGACCTTGAGTAGCCTTTCACCGAAAACCCAATAATCCTATGACGTATGATCAAATTCTGGGGAACAGTTTAGGAGATATGAATTAGGATGGTGATGTATTTAAAAGAAATTCTTGGTGACCTTGAACTTTACCAAAAAAAAAAAACAACAACAAAAAACAATGTCCGTTGTTCAAAAGTCCTCGTCTCGAGTGGCATCTGTATGAATCAAAGTACAGAAAGTACTAATGAAGGTTGTACTTTATCAAACTTTCAAAGAACAAATACTGTAAGTATGAAACTAATTCAGCTGGGCTTTTTAAAAACTCGATATTCGTTTATTTGCACTAAATATTTAAAGAAAAAAAATAATTACTGTATCTGCTGTTTGTTTGAGTTTTTAAAAAAAAGAGTTTATTTTCAATGAATTTGCCCAGCAATGACTTTATACATTCATTTATTTACTATATTGCAGAGGGACCCAGGTATGTTATGGAATATGTCTTAACCTTCAACCCCTCTCGTCAGCAATGAACTCGACCATTTAGTGTTTAGTGTGTGACACTCTTTAACGTGTGCATCTTTTCCTGTCATTTTATAAAACAAACAAACATGTTAATATATAGTGCTCATAAAAATCTTTTTTTGTTTAAATTTTAGCTTTTGAATAAAGGCTCATATTGTTTGGAGAACGTTCCCGGGATTAACTTAAATCATTTCAAACAAAACGAAGGTGTGAAAGGCCACACCAAATTCCTATGCAACATATTCATGCGCGCAGTGTGGTGGCCTAAGGAAGTTGAACAACGTTCAACTGCCCAACATAAATAAATTTAAATGAATGGTTCAGAAGATATATAAGATCGGACAAGAGGGTATTTTTCAAAAGAAATCTTAGCAAGGGAAGGAGAGGTAGTATGTTAATATTTTTCTAAAATGATTAAAAGTTCAACCGTGTTTGTCTAGATTTTTCTTAATTTTCGTAAAGATATGTAAAATGAAATAAGCTTGCAATATTTCTTCTCCTTGGCATGTTTTTGAAGTACTTAAAATCAACATTTTATGGTTGATCTCTTTGAAATAATAACATCGAGAAAAGAACATCGTATATTAAAATATATTCTAATACAGTCTATATAGGCACCGTATTGTCAATATTGTTTTATTGGTTTGACAAATTCTTCGAATATCTAATGAAATAGCAACATTCACTTTGCAGAAGACTTATTTAAGCATGCAATTAGTTTTTTTTTTTAATTTTGACTATCAACTAAAATATGATAAAATTATGAACAAGGTGCTACATGCAGTATTTAGTAAATAAAAACCAAACTCACATTGCAGAAGATTTACCTAAGCATGCAATCGGTATTTTGAAATTCTGACTATCAACTAAAATATGATAAAATTATAAACAAGTTGCTAGTATTTAATAAGAAAGGAAAAACAATACTCACATTGCAGAAAACTTATCTAAGCATGCAATCGATATTTTAAAATTTTGACTATCAACTAAAATGTGATAAAATTATGAACAAATTGCAAGTATTCAGTAAGAAAAAAACCCCAAAAAACAACACTCACATTGCAGATGACTTCCGGCGAATAAAGAAGTAAAGAACAGAAGCTGGAAAAGGCGCATCCCGTCCATGGCGACTAATCAGGCTGACACAGTTAAATCAGAAAGAAACCTGCCGCTTTTATATCACTCCGAGATACAAGGTATTTCGTTCAACCTCTTAAATTATACATCAACCTATTTTCATGTAAAGTTCCAAAAAAGTGTCAGGGATTTTTTTGGTTTTCAAATTATGACAATTATTAATATTGTTAATAATTATTCCGATGAATGCGCAAATGATAATTACAAAGTTTGATTAATGATTACGGCTCGTCTGGAACACGTGTCTTTAAATAATTAAGGTTACGCATGTCGAATGATAATAGCACGTGTCGTTTAAAAGAATGCACTGAAATTTGATTTATTGTATTGGTGTTTTCTTAATTTTTTTAACGAGAAAGAAAACGAGGAAGTCATCATAGCGACACCGTAGACGTATTTGTGCTGGAATAGAAAATGCTGTTTTTTTAATTGTCTGTTAAGGACCTTTGTACACGTTTTCTCTAATATACGACTTCAGGAATCAGAAAGGACAATTAACCATTCGGCCCAAGAAGGAAATGAATCTTTAATTTCTTTTCCAACATCTTTCATCATGTGATTAAATCTATTTCTGTTTTTTTTAACTGCTAGTAATTTCATTACACAATTGCTAATTCATAACCTTATGAAAAACAGGAGCAGTAATTTCAAAGGCTTTCATAATTAATTCACAATTTGTTCAACTACCTGACTGTACGATTGGTAGTCAAAGTAACCATAATACCTTCTGAAGGATATGCTGTTTTTGACCGGGGCATTCTCGTCTGATGCTGAAATTGATACCAGGAGTTGTTTGTAGTGAATAAGCCATTGCATTCACAGATTTAGAAGAAATATATTACATATTTCGACTTATCGATGTCTATATGGAGATATGTTGGTGTATTATTGTAAATTCCTAAATATACGTCAGGAAATGTTTTCCCTTTTCTCATTCTGAACTTCTTCTCTAAAAGGTACTGGACCAATTTCTGCAACACCTGGCACAAGGTACCAATATATCAAGAAATTCCCATTTGTTTAAATGAAGAGTCGTGTTCCTTTCCGATAGGATATTATGTTCCGAAATAGTAATGCAATGTTTCCCAGATACATGTATTCTCCCTGACGCAATAAATAATAAGCAATGTATCCATGCAAATAGTTTAGATTTTCACGAATATTTGTCATCGGCCGCTAGGAGGAGTATAGGTTATTGTTTAAGAAAGACGGCCAAGGGTATCTGGGGGCATACATTACAAAATAAACTATATATTGTACATAATTACTTTTAAGGAGATTAATAAGTGTAAAAGTTATTAACTTTTCTTTAATCACATGCTTGAAAACATTTGCATGTAAAAGAAAACAGGGATAAGATTATTTAGAAAGTAAATATAGTGTGGTACACATCAATCATCCGCAACACCTCGGGCCTTTCACCGAAAACACGGTGTTTTTCGGTAAAAGGCTCGAGTGTTCCGGATGACGCATAAATTATACATTGTTAGGCTCTATAAATAGCCCCACGCGCGTAAGGAGAAAATCCTTAATTTTGTGTTGGTGCTGATCTTGGTGGACTTCCAGATGTTCCTCAGTGATGCAAAAGCACCCCTAGTTTTGGCAATGCGGGCAAGTACATCTGTTTCCGAGTTCCCATCTGAAGTGATCTTGCTACCGAGATAGATAAACTCTTGCACTTCTTCAATCTGGTTGCCTTCAAGAGTGATATTTTCAGAGAATGGCCTGGTGTTCAACTTCATAACTTTTGTCTTGGTGGTGTTGATGTTAAGCCCAATTTGTTTTCCTGTCGTTGTCAAGTCACTGGTCTTACTTTGGATGTCATGATGGCGATGTGACAATAGTGCCACATCGTATGCAAAGTCCAGGTCTTCTAACATGTTTGACTAGGTCCATGTGATACCCCTATTTGCTTTTGATGTTATCTCCTTCATTACCCAGTCAATGCACAGTGTGAAGAGTAGTGGTGAGGGCAGACATCCCTGTTTGACCCCGATACGTATGTAGAATTCCTCTGATAGTTGTGCCCCACAGATGACTTGGGCTGACAAAAATACATACAACACCTTAATGATGGCTATTAACTTGTCCGGGATTCCGTAGTGGCTGAGGATCTTTCATAGAGCTGGTCGGTTGATGCCATCGAAAGCCTTAATAAAGACGATGAAGTTTGTATATACTGGGGAATTCCATTCCATTCATTACTCTGCTCCACAATTTGTCTGAGGTTAAATATCTTGTCCGCACATGATCGACCTCTCCTAAAGCCGGTCTGCTCTTTCTTAAGTAGGGGATTTACACTGGATGATATTCTGTTCAAAATCACTCTACTTAGCACTTTGTTGGTAGTAGATAGCAGCATGATGCCTCTCCAGCTGTTGCAGTCCATCATGTCTCCTTTTTCGGAAGCTCTACAATGTGGCCCGTCTTCCAGCATGATGGTATTTCTTCTGTGTTCCAGATGCTTCCAAGTATCTTTGTTAACAGTTCTGGTGTAAGGTTCTCATCTGCCTTCAGTAGCTCTGCATTTATCTGATCTTTTCCCGGCGCTTTTCCGTTCTTTAGCCTTGCGATTGTTTTTCTGACTTCATTCAGCGTTGGTGGTTCACAGCTGATTGGTAATGTGTTTTCTGCTGATGTGATGTTTACTTCACTCTCTGGATCATTCATGTTGAGTATTTTCTCAAAGTGTTCTTTCCAGCGTTTCAAGATGCCCCCCTCCCCTCTTTTTCTATTTGGTTTCCTTGCTCGTCTTTGACTGGAAGGTTTGATGTTTGGAATTTTCCTGAAAGTCTTTTGGTCAGTTTGTAAAGAGCCCCCATATCTTGTTTGGCAGCTGCTGTTTCTGCTTCATTAGCAAGCTTTTCTGTATATCCTCTTTTATCCACTCGTGTGCTTCTAAAGAGGAGTTGTCGGTACTCCAAATTGTGGTTAATTATCGCAATATTTCGGCGAGCAAACTATTAGAATTAATTAGTATAAATATAAGAAAGACAAAATGTAAATAGTGTTGTGTACTTTGAAAAAAAATGAGATGTGTCCTTTAAGGGATCTTATACATCTTAACTTTAAATAAAACAAGCCACCCCATTTTGATTCTGTATCTGTTCGAATGTCTTAAAGGTTAACCTTGCAAGCATTGATTGATTGTTTGTTTTTCGTCCTGTCAAGAATATTTTACACATATTGAGCGGTTACCATTTGTAGGTGCAGTACCACTTTAGACCTATGCTTAACGCTCTGGGCCTTAGCAGTGAGGGTTTTTCAACGTGCCAACGCCTGCCGTGACACGGGAGAAAAGTTCTGTTTACAGGTTGCTTAGCTCTTATCTACACCGATAAAATCAGCTTTCACCGGAAGACGATGGACTTTCACCAGAACTACCATCATTAGGACGATGGCTCATTCCCCCTTATGAATAATTACATCGTGCGTTACGGAGAATATTTGCATGTTACTTCTATAAAACCGTGTTAAAAGCGATAACATAAATATAGCCATTACAATTCTAGAGTGAAAGGCAAACATAACGATTTTACATTGTGGTGAACTTGTATCTGATCATATATCTTAATTGGAAACACGTTATATGATTAAAGCTAACGTTTGTATCTCTTGTCGTGAAATTGTACATTGATCAGAAAAACGGCGTATCTCTATAGACATCGTTCTTTGTATCAACATATCCCTGTGACGTTTAGTGGAACAGTTAACACAATTAGGGCTTGTAGTGAGCGTTTTAGAAATAAATTATAACATTAAGTAACCTTGATCAAATCTTGTAAAATTCCCACAAGGAAGTGTTGCATCATACGTTAATAATTACATCATAGTAACTTTATGACATGGTGTTTTACTCGTATGAACCATGTTCATTCAAGTATTGATGGAATACTACATGGTGTGTTTTATGTTATGGGTCTGACGATCTGATGTATAATGGAAAGTACGAAACCAAGATCGCCATTGTTAGTACCTGTAAAAATCTATGATCAGATGGAAAATGAAATAAATTATTTGGGGGATAACAACCCTGGGACTGATCTAACAATATTAATAACAAAGTTATAACCTGTATTGATTGATCACAACAAAGCAATCGCACGTGAACATTTCCCTATGAACACTCTAGCAGATATTGTGACATGATTGCATAGATGCCAAGTTTTCTCCAATGTAGATTCAAATATTGTTTACCACCAGGTAAAGGTGGTGTGCTATTCTCAAAACACCATTTGGAATATAAAGATATATATGCATGTACATGAGTTTGAAGCGTATAGAAGATTTTAAGAGAGAAATGATCAAATATTTTGGATCAGTTCATGGCGTTTGTCTCCCTAGCTCCCTAAATTGAAATTGCTCCAAATTGCACTCATTCCCCTTAATGCACTTGTATGGTATGGAGGAGAGAACATGAGAGGGGCATATACATTATGAACGTCACTTTGTGCATTAAGGGAAAAGGTTGAATATTTATGTGACTAATGTCATTGTTGTATGACAGGTGAAGATAACGAACAGTGATCAATCTCATAACTCCTATAAGCAATACAAAATAGATAGTTGGGAAAACACGGACCCCTGGACACACCAGAGGTGGGACCAGGTGCCTAGGAGGAGTAAGCATCCCCTGTCGACGGGTCACACCCGCCGTGAGCCCAATATCATGATCAGGTAAGGGGTTATCCGTAGTCAAAATCAGTATATGATATAAAAGGAGTAACTGTTATGCTGAAGTAACAATAGGAAAGTGAATATACCCTTATAAATGAACAAAAGACTTCTCTTTGGTCCACTTTAAATTGTGGGAAAGTATTAGATCCCTGTGTCAGAACAATGTGAACATTATGAAATGATTATGAAGTATTGAACAGAATATATGAGGAGAATTGTTTACAAACTATATTACACCACCCACCCTCTTAGATCCACTATTTTGTTGTTGTTGTTGAAAATAATTGGATCCTTACGTCTCGACATTATGAACATCTACAAATGAAGCATTGTACAAAGGAAGGGAAACGTTAAAATATTTTGGACAAACAGATAGACAGACGAAAGCACCGCCAGACGGACAGAGAGTAAAAAAAAACAATATGTATCTCCCTGGGAGAGGGGAGACATAACTATTCACGCTATAAGTGTTCTTTTTCAAAACGTAATGGGTGTAATATACATTTGGCTGTGTATTCTATTTAGCGCCTTTGGCGGAACGCAGCTTCCGCTAAATCAAGTACATCGCTAAATGCCATCCGTAAATCTAGATGTTTAAAGTAATTCAGGAATGCGCTAAATCAAATCTACGCTAACTTGTTGAAAAAGCGATTTCCACCAAATATCGTACACGCCAAATATAATACGTTTACAGTAATGGAAAGTGAAGATAACGAACAGCGATCAATCTCATAACTCCTATAAGGAATACAAACTAAAGAGTTGGGCAAACACGGACCCCAGGATATACCAGAGGTGGGATCAGGTGATTAGGAGGAGTAAGCATCCCCTGTCGACCGGTCACACCCGCCGTGAGCCCTATGTCTTGATCAGGTAAACGGAGTAATCCATAGTCAAAATCAGTGTGCAAAGAACGGTCTAATGGAGTTATTTTACGAACTACTTTACTATCCCAAGTACGTGCTGTACATGATTTACAATTTACTAATTTTGAACTGATAAAGTGGTGAAATGAAATCGATTGTCACTTCATCACTGCATATAACATAAACATTACACAGATGCATCACTTTTGATTAAGTGAACAGACTTGTCAACATTTTCCATTAAGGGATTTTAAAATGTTTTGTACTCACTGAATTACTTGTCCTGCAAACCTCTAAATCTATTGACATTGCTGAGACTACAAAAGGCTCTGTGTAGCAATCTAGCAGTGGTAACAAGAACAAAAAAGTTATTGAATATTGTTTTACGTCCCCCCCCCCTTCTAGAATATTTCACTCATATGGAGACGTCACCACTGCCGGTGAAGGGCTGCAACATTTAGGCCTATGCTCGGCGCTTACCTCCTTTGAGCAGGAAGGGATCTTTATCGTGTCACACCTACTGTGATACGGGACCTCGTTTGTTCGGTTTCTTCCGAAGGACCGTCTCCTTTAGTCGCCTCTTACGACAAGTTAGGGTACTGAGGACCTATTCTAACCCGGATCCTCACGGGATCACAAAAAAAGTGAAGAAAAAATCTAGTTCGATAGTTCCACTTTATACAAGCACTGACGTACGTTGCCAATCAGCATGATCAAGAGTACCAAACATTATATTTCCTCCTATGAAGAAGTGAAGACAATAATCAGTGATCAAAGCTATAAATCCCATAAAGAATACCAAATTAAAACCAGAAAGGGGATCAGGTGCTTAGGAGAAGTAAGAATATCCTGTTGACAGGTGACACAATTGTGAGCCCTATATCTCGATAAGGTAAACGGAGTAATCCGTAGTCAAAACCAGTATGAAAAAAAGGTCTAACAATGGGTATGAAACAAGTCAGACAGCATTCGACCTAACCACTGGCTGGATTTGCAAATCAGATATTCATAATGACCATAGGATTTGCCATATGCCGACTTCAAACTTCAGACTGATCATTCGCAGAACATGCTCTCCCATATCGAATCAGTTGATACATAAATATCATATACAGGTGATAGTGAAATATTACTTCATAAATATCGGAAGTTGACGATGGAGAAGCTGATGTCATCTCGTTTGTCATAGAGCTGAGTTGTCAATTTGTTGTCAACATCTTTTTAATACATTGTGAATTTCTCGAGGATTCTTGTTGATATACTTGTGACATGTATCGTGTTCATAAACGGTCATTAAAAGTTTTTAAAAGCCACTTATTAAGCGCGCTTTATGTTAATGTTCTCAAGAATATAGTGAATTAGTGCATTTTATTTTCTACATTAGTTGCCTTGAAAAGATAAAGTTCTTGGATCTCCTGAATTTCTTTAGCACTCTTCAGTATTCAGTGTTTATTTAAGTTATCTGTCTACCTGTATGCATGTAACGGTTAAAAGGTTGCCCTGGTACTTCCTATCTGCAGTCCAAAAGCTGTACGGGAGCCAAAATGCTGCTGCTTAAGCTTGTTTTGTGTCTCTCGGTAAGAATTAAAGCATATACTTATATAGTTGTATAGTACATATATTTTATATAGTTGTATAGTGCATATTCAAGAAACGATGAAAAGCATTTGCAGGATAAGAACAAAGTAAGAGGAAGTTTCCGCATAGCAAATTTAAAGATTTTATGTTTGTTTTACGTACCTGTCAAAAATTGTTCATCCATTTTGAGACCTAAATTAGACTTCTGCTTAGCGCTTACGGCCGCAGCAGTGAGGGTTCTTTAACGTACTAACGCCTGCCACGTCACGGGACCTCCATTTTTAAGGTCATATCCGAAGTACCCGTGATTCTTACTTCTAAATGCCGAGCGTTTGGCAAAGAAACAATCACTACCTATTTTAACGTCTTAGGTTTGACGCCGATTACGAAGCGAATGTTCTACGACTGAGCTACCGCGACGAGTGGAAATGTTTAACAAATCTAGAATTGAAATACTAAAAGTAGATACCGAGTTATCTTCAAGCATATGGATATTGAAATTTATTTTCTTTCATTCCCCTAAATATTTAATCTAATAAATCATTCAGTCCACAGGAACTAGTGAATTTCTCAATTCTCATACACTAGTGATTTTCTAAATTATCATTCACTAGTGATTTTCTCAATGCTCATACAGTAGTTATTAGTACAGTCCCCACACACTAGTGATTTTCTCAATTCCCATAGAGTAATAATTTCTCAAATTCTCAAACACTAGTGATTTTCTCAATTCTCATACTTTAGTGATTTTTTTCTGTCTTTAGATATTAGTCTTAAGACAACAATGGTTTCCACAATTCTCATGCACTAGCAGTTTCTAAAGTGAATGGGTCTTGTGGTGCTTCTCAGTCGAAAGAAGCTTATGGTTTTCCTAATCCGCGACCGCTGTTGATTTTCGCAATTTTGATTATGCATGTAGAATATGCTTATAACTACCTTTTTCTAACACAGATTTATATTCAACAAACTTTCTCAAGCCAGTACTCCACAGATCAGCTGAGAAGTCTACTCAGTTACGGTAAGCTATTGCAAATCTCTACAGAACAGCTGAGATATCTAATGACTTACATAAGATATAACAAATCTCTGCAGAACAGCTGAGTAGTCTACTGACTTACATAAGATATTACAAATCTCAACAGAACAGCTGAGTAGTATACCGACTTACATAAGATATTACAAATCTCTACAGAACAGCTGAGAAGTATACTGACTTACGTAAGATATTACAAATTTCTACAGAACAGCTGAGTAATTTACTGACTTACGTAAGATCCATCTTACCAGTCTACTGAAATAACGAATACCATTGATGAAGACGGTGCCCTTTTTAATGTGGAATGCATATCATAATAACTGGAATACATATCTCGAAAGCATTTTTAAACTTTCACATTGTATATCATTAATATCACAGAATTATTGAACTTGTCGTATAACGGGTATTTTTCTGGTGTTGTCCACTTTTGTGGATAGGGAAATTTATGTATATTTACGCAAGCTGGGTGTAGAGTACCAATTATCATCGATATACATTTAGTAACTCCTTTACTTTATGGAAAAACGTATCTCAGTTTTTAGATTGATGACTTGGTCATTTCCTTGTCAAGTTTAGAAACTGAAAATTTAATATTGGCGTTTGCATCTATATCAGAGGTATGTATGATTTTAATGCTCTCTCAATTGTATCTATATAATGTTACGGATCGGAATACCCTTAAATAAACTCAGCAGTAATCAATTACTAAAATATTTAAAAATTTTAAACAAATCATTTGCATTCATTGAAAGAAAAATATATCAATAACAAAACACTAACTTATAATAAATATACGATATTAGTGACCGATGCTGATTTAATGCCGAGCTGAATTCCCACTTGAAATTGAATGTAAACTGTCACACACAAAAATTAAGTGCAAAATTCCCATATCTTATTCAATGCTTCCGAGTGCTTGTGCTAAATACCACAAAATTTACAGTGTATTCATACAAAAAAAGGAAGTTTTCAGACCTTTCGTTTCTAGAAGGCGCAGGTATGGCAAAACAAGTGTTACGTAATCTTTACATTGAAGTGCACATCGTTCTAAAAATAAAACATCTCAAATAGTGTCTAGGTCACAGGTCTAGGTGCCAATCAAGTACACAATTTTATAGCAGAAATAATGTAGCCCTCACTGATTTTTTTTTTTAACTCCTTAGGATCTCCGTAATGGTGCAAATGTGGGAGTGATTCACTCCCGCAACATTTGCGCTGATTCTAAACATTTCCTGACTTTCTTTACGTAAATAAAATGATTTTCTATGTTTCTTAGTCAATATATAAATTTACAACCTGCAACTTAAGATTTGTAAGGCTCTATTCTACCGTTTTCAACAATTTCGATAAATTCCAATTTCTCCATTCATATTTGTGCGCCATGTTTGATGTACTGAAGTTTCAACTTCCGATTGTCAAGTCATTTGCATATGCCATATAAGGTAGTATTTACATAAATAAACAAGTATGAAGGCGAAAGCTATTTCGTCGGTATTGAAAAGGTTTGAATTTAATATCAAGTTAAAAACCGAACAGCAGAGTGTAAATTCTTTCTGCAACAATATGATTTTCCTTTCTTTGTCGAAGTGGCTCGAGTATCTACATTTTCGCGCTGATTGTCAATGTTTAGGTTTTTCATTAGATCCACCTACGAGATCTCGCGATAACAAGCATGGCGGAGCAGACGAAGAATTTTGCATGCTGTACATTATATTTAATGAAAAACACCTTTATTAGACATGCCCGAGCACAAAGTTGGTACTCCTTTTGGTGTAAACAACATTTGGGACTATAACACAGAGTTTATTATCGGTTATTCATAAAATTATTTTGCACCATTACGGAGATCCTATGGAATTGTAGCCCTATCCCAAAAACGTCAGAATAAAAAAAATTGGATAGGGCTACATTATTGCAGCTAACAATTTTAATGTATCACACAATTAAGATAAGAATTAAGTGATACTGCCGGAAGTTCTCATACGATAGGTGGTTCGCGATAGTTGTTATTCGATGTGTCTGCACAAATTCCGTTATTAGAAGAGTAGTGTCGGAAAAAGATCATTCAATCCCTAGATACGACTCGTACTTTCTATTCAATATGGAATGATATAATCTCTTTTTCTCTAGATTGTTCCACCGATGGAAGTATTGAAGTCAGAGGTGTTCCGGATGGTTATACACTTACTGTGATCAGTACAAGCTGCACGGTATACCTCACCTCCCCTGGGGAATATAGCCTCCCCACTTATTGTAAGGTGAGAGGTCAAGTTCAAACGTCAAGGTAAGGTATCAATGCAAAAAGTGAAGGTAAGGAAACAAGGTATAAAATCTGTAAATGTATATTAAAGGTCACCGGGCAACTGTTG
Source organism: Ostrea edulis (assembly GCF_947568905.1). Classification (NCBI taxonomy): domain Eukaryota; kingdom Metazoa; phylum Mollusca; class Bivalvia; order Ostreida; family Ostreidae; genus Ostrea; species Ostrea edulis. Next base: position 30,230,073 of record NC_079173.1, read on the forward strand.
AAGGGACATGGACACAGTTTGAGATTAAACATTTTCAAATTTTATTTTTCCATTTTTAATGTTTAGAATGCTTCAATGAGGTATTACTAATAGTCAGCAAAAATTTGAATGTCAGTTGTCGAGATACAAGGGAGATACAGAGCTCACAATTCTTTGTTATGTAGACAAAGCTCGTGTCATGTGTTTGTTTACATAGGCTAAATATACTGGTAAAAGTTTTGTTTAAAACAGATTTTTCAAGTTACAAGTTACTACTTAAAACAATTAAATAGTTTTTAATGTTTCACACATCTTATTTTGTTTTAAACATAATATTTTCTATTGAGCAATCTATATGTAAACAAAAAAGTGGCACGAGCTTTGTTTACATAACTAGAAATTTTGAGTGTTGTATCGCCTATCTTTATAGATCTACGACTACTGGGGTTATAACCATGGTTACCCGTCTCGCCACTATAGAAGTTGGCGTGATACTACTACTTCGGGTTACTACCGCACCACCAGATACTGGTACAGCACCACCAGGTACTGGTACACTAGCACACAGCCATACTGGTACCAGTCGACTACCCTGGACTACTACGGTGAAGTTGACATCGCTGTGTCCCACGCAACACACAGTGGGATTATTGGTGGGAAGGATCACCACGAGTTTCGTTTAATCTGTGACGGTATTCACACTGAGGGAAAGTTATACAGGGTGTCCGATGCTGTGCGTGACGTCACCAAGTAAAGTTTACATTCTGAAATTAAAAATGTAGGAAAACATGGAGAATATTTAGATGTATACCGTAGTCGGCCGGGGGTGGGGTGGGGGGGGGGGGGGTAAGTGTTAACCGGGAGTTGGTGAATGAGCTTAAACCGAGACTGTGGTATACTAGAATATCTTAACCCATTGTATCATTCGGTATTACAGCAGACGACACACTCAATATCACCACAGATGTTAAAAAAGAGTAAAATTAAATGCTTATGTTTGCTTTTTCTCAATACTGCTTACTCCGTATCTGAAAATGACTTACCAGTAAAACCTGACTTTGCTTGCTCGATACTGGTTCCATACCACAAAGTGACTCTGTTTTACTGGTTGGTTCTTACTGAGAAACCATATGCAACATTTAGCAACAAATTCATATCCCGTGAGGATCCGGGTTAGAATAGGTATTCAGGGTTAGGATTGTCGAAAGAGGCGACTAAATGGGGCGGTCCTTCGGATGAGACCGCAAAAAAACCCAAAAAAAACGAGGTCCCATGTCACAGCAGGTGTGTCACGATAAAGATCCCTCCCTGCTCAAAGGCCACAAGCGACGATCATAGGCCTAACTTTTGCAGCCCTTCACCGGCAGTGAAACATTCTTGACTGGGACGTTACACAATATACAATCAATCAATTAAATACAAATGACGTCAAAATATAGTAAATCTATTCTAGTATGATAACAATTTTAAGGATAATTCTAAGGGGCACTTATCGTATTTATGGATTTAGGAGAGAGAGAGAGAGAGAGAGAGAGAGAGAGAGAGAGAGAGAGAGAGAGAGAATCTTCATTTTTAATAGAAGCTTACAAAAAAAATACCGAACCAACAACATTTTTATCATTGTTTGAATGGACGTGTTTGAGATTGATGCTTACGATATTTCATCACAATCTAGTCCTAGTGGTGCTCCACCTACCTTGTCATACAGACGGAGAAAACAGCTGCGTGCTGGCTACTACAATTACCCGAGTCTGCGCATAACGGACGAAAGGGGACGAGATGTTGACTACACCCACTCCGGACAGCTGATGTACCTCCTTGTGTCCTCCAACGGTGACTAAACATAATTTCAATCAAAATTCCATGCATGAATATTTGAAGAAACATGAAAGACAACGACATCCAAAGTTGTTTATAAATGATCCAATCTGCTCTTCCATTTTATACAGTGCATTGTATATAAAGAAAGACTTCCATTGTTATCAAGTCAGTCATGCTCATCAACATGTTTATTGCTGATGGAAACGTTACAAATTTACGTACTTTTGAGCATTATGTAGAGTCACGTGATTTTTTTTTTATCTGAGATGAAAATTGTGTTTCTATACCTAGATCCTCGCTATGTCATTCGTCCCGAGAACTGCTCCGCGCAGGATGGGTACTGGTGGAGCTCCAATCGAAATATTGAACTTTTCAATGTCCACCATTCCGGGTTGGTTGATATTTCATATTTTTGTGAAGCATTATACATTGTAGCCAAGAAAGCTTGATCCTTATACAGGTACATGGACCTTTATTCAATCAACCATTTTTTAAATTGACTGTAAGTTATGTACAAGCAACAATCGACATATTTAGATAATGCCTAAGCAGCCAGCGATATATGTAGATAATACCTAAATAATCAGCGATATATGTAGATAATGCCTAAATAATCAGCGATATATGTATAGATAATGTCTAAATAATCAGCGATATATGTAGATAATGCCTAAATATTCAGCGATATATATAGATAATGCCTAAATAATCAGTGACATATATATAGATAATGCCTAAGCAACCAGCGATATATGTAGATAATGTCTAAATAATCAGCGATATATGTAGATAATGCCTGAATAATCAGTGATATATGTAGATAATGTTTGAATAATCAGTGATATATGTGTAGATAATGTGTAAATAATCAGCGATATATGTAGATAATGTGTAAATAATCAGTGATATATGTATAGATAATGCCTAAATAATCAGCGATATATGTAGATAATGCCTAAATAATCAGCGATATATGTAGATAATGTCTAAATAATCAGCGATATATGTAGATAATGCCTAAATAATCAGCGATATATGTAGATAATGTCTAAATAATCAGCGATATATGTATATAATATCTAAATAATCAGCGATATATGTAGATAATGCCTATATAATCAGCGATATAGTAGATAATGCCTAAATAATCAGCGATATATGTATATAATGTCTAAATAATCAGCGACATATGTAGATAATGCCTAAGTAATCCGCGACATATGTAGATAATGTCTATGCAATGCTCAGATTTTTTACACATACAATGATTTATATCTATTTACTCAAAGACAATTCTATAGCTTGTAAAACTCATTTTGCCGCATAAAGGCAGATACCTGTTCATTTTCAAATACACAGCTGTAGCTAATTTTCAGAGACATTATTTGATGAGATAAACATGCTTGTATCCTCATGTAGAAAACGATTTAAAGTTTGATTATGTTTTAAAGATTATATTAAAGGGGCATTAGCTGTAGACTAGGACGTAAAAATGTTTTCTGGACCGTGATTAAAATGCTGCAATGTCTTGTTAAAATGAAGAAAAATAAATATGAGAGTGAAAAGGGACCCTAATCGATTGTTATAAAAAGTATTTAGAAATCCCCCTGCATTGAATTATTTACTTCCATTCAATATGTTATAGCCAGTGTTTCTCTACAAACAAAAGAAATTTCTGAAATGTCAAAATACAACAAAAGATTGCATGATGTATTAATTTTAAAATGTCATTGGTGATTTATAAGTACGGTAAAGCTGTTTCAGTCATTTTCTTGTCAATCGGCAAATCTGATTTTGACAGCTCATGTTCCTTTGATAATGATTAGGTGTTATCTATCAGTGTCTTTCACCTATAACTTATCAAAATCCATTCTATTTCTTTTATTCATATCCTTGATTAGAAACTACAGAGCTGGAATTAGGTCAAATTGACTGGTGGGTTTTCTTTCGTATTCATGAAATTAAGACAAATATTTTCATGAATTCATGTATGATATATCGTTTTTATATATTGCAGAAGGTTAAAAACTGGGTAAGAATAAATTAAACCAGTTTTAACTTAAGCGGAACTGTAGATAAAACCCAGAATACATAATTTAGGAAGTGGTCCCCAGAACTTTCTAAAATTTAATAACTAGTTTCAATTACAAAATACCTAACATGCTATGTCTTTCTTTTTAGAAGAAAATGCTATTTCTAGGATTATGTCCGTGGAGTTGGAAGAGAAACTAATATCGCTGTAGTAGCGATATGTATAAAATAGTCTAAAGATTTATAGAATTTTTGTTCCTTCATTTTAAAATTAATCTTATAATATATTACCATCAAAATCACTTTTGAGAAATTGTCCGAGTGAAATTGTCCAAGTTAATTCAAAAGAAATGTAGAACCTGTTTTATAAGTACTTATGCTTTGATAATCTGGTGCAGCAAGCAACATTAAAATAACATAGTACACCAAAGATGGACATAGAAGATATGCACAATAATGAAAAAGTGAAGACAACGAACAGTGATCAATCTCATAACTCCTATAAAGGTGAAAATAACGAACAGTGATCAATCTCATAACTCCTATAAAGGTGAAGATAGCGAACAGTGATCAATCTCATAACTCCTATAAAGGTGAAGATAACGAACAGTGATCAATCTCATAACTCCTATAAAGGTGAAGATAACAAACAGTGATGAATCTCATAACTCCTATAAAGGTGAAGATAACGAACAGTGATCAATCTCGTAACTCCTATAAAGGTGAAGATAACGAACAGTGATCAATCTCATAACTCCTATAAAGGTGAAGATAACGAACACCGATCAATCTCATAACTCCTATAAAGGTGAAGATAACGAACAGTGATCAATCTCGTAACTCCTATAAAGGTGAAGATAACGAACAGTGATCAATCTCATAACTCCTAAAAAGGTGAAGATAACGAACACTGATCAATCTCACACCTCTTATAAAGGTGAAGATAACAAACAGTGATCAATCTCATAACTCCTATAAAGGTGAAGATAACGAACAGTGATCAATCTCACACCTCTTATAAAGGTGAAGATAACGACCAGTGATCAATCTCATAACTCCTAAAAAGGTGAAGATAACGAACACTGATCAATCTCATAACACCTATAAAGGTGAAGATAACGAACAGTGATCAATCTCATAACTCCTATAAAGGTGAAGATAACGACCAGTGATCAATCTGATAACTCCTAAAAAGGTGAAGATAACAAACAGTGATCAATCTCATAACACCTATAAGAAATAAAAATTAAGAGAAGGACAAACACGGAATCCCGGACACACCAGAAGTAGGATCAGGTGCTGGTGTGCCCAGGGCTCCGTGTTTGCCCAACTATCTACTTTGTATTGCTTATAAGAGTTATGAGATTGATCACTGGCGGTAACTTCGCCTTTCATCCATATGATATTGATTACTGTTAGATATCTTCACTTTTTCATTCGTCATTGAACGCGTCGAGATAAATACTTTTGAGTCGAATTCAATGTTAAACTCATAATTAATCAATAAAACGATGCTTGTTGTACTTACTAATATCGATCAAAAGAAAATATTACCTCAGAATTCGATAACAGAAACACACAATTGCAGTCAACCGAATTTTCGTTGTCATTTGAGCGTGACTGAAAACAAAGCTCGGCAGCTTGTTAAAATGTTTTCATAAGGCTATTTATGTGATGAAAGAAACCATAAAATCGATATTAATAAGTACAAGAAGCAGCGTTTTATTGATTAATTATGAGTTTAACATTGAATTTGGCTCGCAACTATTTAAAATCTGCCCGAGAATGCCGCCTCCAACTGAATTTTCAGTTTACGTAATGGCGCCGGTTCTGACATTTTCCTAGCACGGTAAATATCAAAATCATAAAAAAGCCAGGAAAACGTCAGATTTTTCGGACTAGGTTTTTTAGTGTGTTTTTTGTTTGTTTCAGGGTAAGTTCAAGGTCACGATTTTTTCATACATGACCTTGAACTTCAATTAGAGCAAACGTTAGCTATATAAACTAGTGTTTTATTACAAATTCAAAATAAATTTGCGCTTCATAAACTCTCTGTATGGATATATGTTTGTACTTATGCCGAGAAAACCCAGCAGAATAAGCCTTCATAAGTTCCATCCTTGTTACACGAGAGGAAGTCTTTATTTTTTCCTCTGTAGAACCATTTAACATGGGGATCCTTACGTGTCAAGTTACGAAGTTGTTCCCCCGTGATTTAAAGTAAAATCAAGTGGATAAAAAGATCATTAAGGTGAACATTTGATCTTAGTCTCGCTTTTATAAAAAGGATGGATAGTATATAAGTTAATGGTGTACCTAACTTAAAGTGAAAGTTAAACTGAAGCTTAAAGTGTCCATAGATTAAATAACGAAACCGAAGGAAGATATCAACGTTATCAAACATAGACAGCACGCTATCTTAAAACACTATCCAGTTTTTCGACTTATGGAAAGTATCTGATTTGGCTGCGGATTATTCCGTTTACCTGATCAAAATATAGGGCTCACGCCGGGTGTGACCGTTCGACAGGGGATGCTTACTCCTCCTAGGCACCTGACCCCACCTCGGGTACATATATGTCCAGGGGTCCGTTTTGCCCTACTCTTAGTTTTGTGTTCTTTATGGGAGTTTTGGGATTGATCGCTGTTCATTGTTTTCACCTTTTCAAAACGAATTGCTCATTTTTATCTGACATGTACATGTTTTGGATCTTGTGATAGATATTGATTCATCAAAACTCTGTTTCAGGTGCTTGTTAGAACCGTACTTAATGGAGATGTTTACATCTATTGGTCATGGTCAGAGCAGTGTACGGGCACCTGTCTACTCCTTCCACTTTACCGGCGGAAGTGATTATGTCAGCTTTATATGCAACGTTCGGATCTGCAGCAAATCGTCATCCAATTGTGATCTGGTAAAATAAAAAAATTCATAAAGTTACAATAGGCTCGTGGGCTACACGGTAAGCTGAAACATGATTTTCCCTTTGCATGTAATAACAATAATAATAGAAGTAAGTTGTGAATAAACCTGAATATTTACATTTCCAATGATTTACCTTCGATATCTTTACCAATTGAAATGATAGTCCTTTCCTCATGAACGTGAAGGGGGCCTCCGTGGCCGAGTGGTTAGAGCATTGCGCTCAAAATCACACGGCCTCTCACCTCTGCCGGCGCGGGTTCGAATCCCGTTCGCGCCGGTAAGTGAGAAAGTTTCCCATTTTACTTTCGGAAGGTCGGTGGTCTCTTCCCAGGTACATTGTATCTGGGTTCTCTCTTCCACCAATAAAAACTGGGCGCCACCAGATAACTGAAAAATTGTTGAGTGTGGCAGAAAACATCAAAACAAACACACAAACATGAACGTGAACAATGTTCTTGTGAATCTTGATAAATGTAGCACGACTATTTCAACGTGGGAATACTCCGATAAAAATGAAAGTAAAATGTAAATACAAAGGATAAATGAAAGGCAAAGATAACGAACAGTGATCAATCTCATAACTCCTATAAGCAATACAAAATAGATAGTTGGGAAACCACGGACCCCTGGATACACCAGAGGTGGGATCAGGTGCCTAGGAGGGGTAAGCATCCCCTGTTATTTTTGAAAATACATGAGAGCATGAAGAGCAATCCCTCACGCCAACATGATTTTCATGCATCATTAAATATGCTGATGTAAAGCGTCGCAGTTCATGCCCTTGTGTATTTTCAAAAATGAAATATGTTTTTAATAATACTACATGTGTATATACATGTATGTATTATGATGAAGCGTTCTATACGTTTAGCTAACCGGCTAACTGGTAATTATATAGCCTGGTTTCGAATTTACTATTTAAGAAAGGCACAGAACTCTAAATATAGGGTACCCATGTTCGCCGATGAAAATATGATATACCAAATGGTATAAAATTCCGTTCTATATTCTAATATATCCATACACAATCAATCTATATTAAAATTGTAAAACCGTCTGCACTTTCACTTATCACAGCCATTTTGACTGGTTTCGAAATTTACCCGAAAAGGATGAAAGGGCTTAAAACTATTTAGAGACACTAGTATTAATTTTGATCAATAATAATTCAATACAGTGCATAAATGATGCTAATAAGATTATATCTTATAATAATACGCTGCTCTTATTATGTCTATTAGTATCCAAAAACCACATTAAGACAGGTGTTTGACCATTTATAATAATGAAGGCAATTTGGGTAATTAGCGACAATGGTCAAAATGGTTGTGATAGTGAAAGTGAGTAATCCATAGTCAAAATCAGTTCGTAAAGAATTGTCTAACAATTGGTATGAATCATGTCAGAGAACATTTTACCTAACAAAAGGTTATGTTTGCAAATACGTCAGATCACCATAACGACCATGAAATTTCCAAAATGTGGGCCGACTTCGAGCGAGACTGTAGAAAACCCTGTAACATCTATTCATTTCTTTACTGCTTGTTTTGGTTTACAATTTGACCATACACATAACACGATTTCGTGTATCGAATCAGTTGAGAGACATAAATGCTATATGCTGGTTATGACGAACGAAGATAGGAAGTTGACCACGGAGAAGTTGAAATCATCTCGTTTGTTATCAAGTTACTATCTTATTAGTTTGCCGTTAATGTCATTACCCAATAAAATATCAAAATATGAAGTAAAATGATCTAACGAAAACGAGATAAGTGGTATATATAATTTGAAAACTGAAGTGAGAAAGGTTTTGGAACAAAGTCTGTAAAATACAATCAAGATAACGATATGGTTTGTCCTGCTGTACATAACTGTACGTATTGTACCTGTTGACGTACCTGTAGGTTATATGAAATATAGGTTGTTTTCCAAAGGAGAACCCAAAAGGGCACTTAAGACTGTATCCCACGACCTGTATTTCAGTTAATGTCAGTATTTTGGGATTTTATCACATCATTAGAATTAACACTCACGAGTTATACCCCAATTTCAGAGTATCTGTAAATCTAAGAGAGCGTCACGTGATGTAAGCGAGGAGGGAGTACATACCCAGGAGGAACTGTCTGTGTCTGTTCGAGTAGGACCTGCATCAGGTAACTGTTTTAAATGTAAACCATACGCAGATCCAGAAATTTCCAGAGATTTCAACCAATACTATACTTTTAAAATTTAGTATGAAATTGCATAGAAATAAATAGGACTTGGTCCAAAACTCCGACCCCTTTAGAATCCCGCCTTGCAAACAGCCTATAATGAAGTGCTGTATTTTCATATTTAATTTTAGGAGGAAGAAAGCTGCTTTGGTCGCCCATGCTGGTAGCTCTTCTTGTGTTTGTAAGCCATTTCTGATAACACGGAAGTGACTGTTAATGAGGAATTGTATATGTATCAGGCATGTTTTTTTTTTAAATCGGAATATATAATAAACACTGTGATAAAACAAACGATCCTTGTAATATTTACACATACATAAAACTATTAAAAGTCAATTCAACTGTGCTTAATTAACCACAACAGCAACTGCACAGTTTTAAAATCTAACGTTGGAACGGAATAAAAACATAATAAAATTAATCTTTCTTCATTTTTGGCCGGTTTGCACAACGTGTACATCAGGCTTATAGAATGGTGAATGGTGGGTGGGTGTCCCTGTAATAGGGTGCCTACTTTGTTTAATCAACTCCTTTCACACCTCTATCTTGACATTCCACAAACTTTGTACGGTTGTTATGGACAGATTGAAGATAAGAATGTGTATTTTTGAAAGTTATCAGACATTTTTCGAAAAATTTACATGTAGTTGAACTTTGTCATTCTTAAGCATGTCTTGAATAGACGGTAACTCTTTTTCTAATCAGCTCCTCTTACATCATTTATTTGACACCCTTCAGGCTATGTACAGTTGTTATGGGAGCATTGGACATGTATATGTGTCTTTTTTGGATGAGATCGGACATTCTTTGAAAAATGTACATTGTTGAACTTTCTCATTTTAAGCATGGTACCTACTTAATGTAACCCAAACCACCACAATATGCCTGTATATGAAAAAGAGGGAGGCGCTTAAGATTACAAAGACATGTTTCTTGTCTTTCTTTATCTAAACGATTGTTCACATACAACTTGCAAAATTGTATCCATATCTTCTTAAACTTCTCAAGTTACCGTTAAAAAAGTACCTGCTTCTTAAAAGAGTTGCTCAGTGAAAGGTGAGTCACAATTAAATGTATGAACGAATTGACTCAGACGTGCGTCATGGTCTACTGGAAACTTTTCTTGTTAAAAAAGTAACTGTTTCTTAAAAGAGTTGCTCAGTGAAAGGTGAGTCACAATTAAATGTATGAACGAATTGACTCAGACGTGCGTCATGGTCTACTGGAAACTTTTCTTGTTAAAAAAGTAACTGTTTCTTAAAAGAGTTGCTCAGTGAAAGGTATTGCCGAGTCACAATTAAATGTATGAACGAATTGACTCAGACGTGCGCCATGGCCTACTGTAAACGTTTCTTTGAAGTTCCATTGTATGGGAACCTACGAAAATGAGCTCAATGGCCTTTCGAAGGAACCCAACTTCAATCCTGAGTGGAAATGAAAAATTCATCAGTTTTTGTACTATTCATAGCTACAATTTTTAAAAGGACGTTCGAAAAAGGTAAGTGCTTGGAAATTGCCTTTACATTCTATAGCCTTTAGTTTCGTCATGGGAGGAAGAAAGAGTTGACTAGTGACATATTCAGTCTCACTTTGAATCCAATTGGAGCCCTGGCAGGATTGATCTTAGGACTGAAACCCTTTCAAGTTCTTGAAATTCCCCGGATGTATAAAGTCTTAGATTTAGCAAATAAAAGTGAAAAGCAAGTTATATATTTCATAGAGATTGAATGTTGCTTACATGTAGTGCAATTTTTCACTCTTGGTATAATTGTCCTTGGTTTAACAGATATATGGCTTGTGTTCCATAGATAAACAACAGTACACATTAAAGCGCAACACATTTTGCAAACACCTGCACAATTTATTCCGCAGACTTTATAGGAGTTACGATATGAAATACGAGCAGTATTTTCCTAATAAGAATATACATGTATATGCATATCCCCACCAACGAACCGCACTTGAAACATTACATTGTACCACATCAAAGTTATCCTATCTGGTACTTTTTAACTAGGGATTTCAAAACATTCTCTCACTAGAGGGCGCGTTACACAAGCTTCATTTATACCTCTACCAACGCTTGGAATCACGTGACAATATAATCACATGATATGAACAACCGTTCTCGTTTCCTTTCCCTTTAAAGGTTCTGGCAACATGTAAGGCGAAAATAACGAACAGTGATCAATCTCAAACTCCTATACGCAATACAAAATAGACAGTTGGGCAAACACGGACCCCTGGACACACCAGGGGTGAGATCAAGTGCCTAGGAGGAGTAAGCATCCCCCGTTGCTGTGATACATCAGACTCTTTTCATGGGCCACTGGCACTTTGATAAGTACATATTTACCATTTAGCTGTTTGTCTCTTTTTCTACAAATTTTGTCGTATTTTTTACAGCCTTTCTTACTTTTGATTACATGTTTACATTTAAATCTCCACCACGTGAATGTCCTACTTTCGTACACATACTACGAAGTAGTTTCAAATTTAGGATAAGAAAATGGCGATTTTAAACAATATACAGTAAGTATCATTTTAATTGCACCAAAAACATTTCATAATGTGACTAGATATTTAGTCCAAAACAAATATGTTGGATATTAGAAACTTTTACAAGATTTCTGTAAAAAGCCGTTGACAGAGGTGTAGTGCGAGTAGCTGTCTGGGTAGAGAGTGATGTCAAAACTGTCAATAATTCATATTCGAATATTCAGTAAAAAAATGATCATGTACAAAATAAGTCATAAGTCTTGATTTATGCATTGCACCGCTATGTGAAAGTTAAACCTCAGACTTCGTTAGAGAGACACTGTACAATATATATTCAATACTTGATATAAATGTATTGACTGTTAAAAATTACAGATAAAGCATAATAGGGGAAGTTTGATCGAAGCGCCAAATGAAGAATCCAATTCATGAATTAATCGCCTAACAAGCAGCAAGAAAGCTAACTCCTACAGAAGTAACTACTTGTCAATGAAGCGTTATTAATAGTGTTTGACACAGCGTATTGAATGATTAAACAAACGCATTTATAGGTCTTTGACATTTTCTCTTATTAACTAGTTTTCCAATAATGATTATAATTATTAGATTGCAATTGACAAATACGAAATAAACAAATAAAGAATAGATCTGTTTTGAAATTGAACCCTTTAACCACACCACAATACAGACTGGATATATAAACATACAAGTAATTAAATTATCAGGTAAATTTAGTTTTGTTTAGACAGATTATTTTGTCAACAAGTGAACTCGACAGTCTATTTCTAAGTTTTGTGTTTAGAAGCCCAGCCGAAGAAAAAAATATCTCAGAAGGAACTGATGTTGCTGGAACATGCACAGAAATTTCTAGGCGGGTTCAGACAGGACGAGCTATTTATCTTCATTTCGCCACCATAACAGGGGATCCTCGTTCCTTGGAAACATTCGCTTGTGTAATTTTCCAGCTCATTCTTCCTTGTTGGATTTTCCTTTTCGGGCGAGAACTGAGCAAGGTAGTTGATTCTGCTGGGATTTAGAGACCATTCTGGTGGTTCGAGATCATCGTTAGGGACAGGAATAGAGTCACCAAGAGGAATAACATCCACAGGGTACTCTATTTCGCACATGACAACTTTCTTTTGTTCCTTGGAGAGAAAGTATAAAGATTTGTACTTTGAATCCAGGAATACATGTTTAACCGAAAATTCATATTCGAATATCAACTCATCATATATTCGAATATTCGTTGGCGTCCCTATTATTAACACATGGTACATTCAATGGGGGAAGGGGTAGAGGTAAGATCGATTCTTCAATTGAAAGATCCACTTTCTACTCATTAAGTTTCAGGCAGAAAAACATGGGGCACAACCTTCAGACAAAAGGGGCACTTTGCTGGCAACTTTTCTTTTTAAACATAATTGAAAAATGAGGTGAAAGGAGGGTTACTGTAAGTGTTGATGTTTGGTAAATGTATATCATTTTATCTCTTTTCATAGTATTAAAGAAAATTATAAGCTATAATTTGTTCTTTACTTCCATGAATGAAAACCTATCCCAAGAGTCGATTTCAAACACATGTCCCTGGTATTGACGCCCTCGTAATATTAATGTAAGTATGCAATGGGATATTCTAGTGAGAGGACTTGCACACAATGTAGGCTAGACAGATAAAATCAGTTTTAAGAACATCAATTTGAAAAAAATGAAAGTCTACTTTTCATGTAGACATGTGGCGTACTGTCTGTATCGACCCGAGACGGGAATGGGTTATTCTAAATTCTGAAGTAGATAAATTCAAAAAACATAGATAAACGCAATGGTATTATACTTCTATATATCTCAGGAGATGCTCACTCCTCCTAGGCACCTGATCCCACCTCTGGTGTGTCCAGGGGTCCGTGTTTGCCCAACTATCTACTTTGTATTGATTATAGGAGTTATGAGATTGATCACTGTTCGTTATCTTCACCTCTCATATACATAACGCAACTCATTCAATAAGATTTTTCAAATCAAATTGAAACGTCATCAGTTGCAGGTTAATTACCACAAATTTAGACCTAAGCTTAGCGCTCATGGCGGTTGAATTGAGGGTTCTTTAACGTACCAACGCTTACCGCGACCACCGTTTTTAAGGTTTAGTGGTTATATCAAAGCGAAACATGATCCCTACCTATGTTCACGACTTACGTTTAACATGGCACGTGCGGGGCTCGAACTCCCAAACTCCCGTTTACGAAGCGAAATATATACCACTGAGCTACCGTGACCGGTATTAAGAAATTGCATTTTCATTATAAAATATATACTGAGCACAATAGGTTTAGCAATTCAAATATTTAATATAACACATATTAAATGAAAACATACCGTATTTCTATCAATAAACTGAAATTTGGATTATCATCACGTAAGAATATAATGTTACAGTTTAAGATAAATCGTGTTTCGTTACGCAAGAAATCGACATCAAACAGTTGCGGGGCGTGGGTTGGAAAGTAACAATCATTATTATTTTGTGTGGTCCCCACTTGCAGCAATTACAACTCTATACAGCGGCGCCTCATGCTTCTTATACTGGGAGGTCTTAATAATCTGCTAATGAAATAGTTTTTTGAAACACTATGTCCGCTTGATTATAGTTAAGGTAAATAAACAAGGAGAATGACAAACTAAAACTTATATGCTGTCATATAAGACAGATAACCCGCAAGCGTTTGCCTTCAAATATACTCTATACCACATACATTCTTTGTGCATATGTCAAGATGCATCAGATATTCTGTTAGATAATTGCTCTGGAATCATCTAGAACCCTATTACATAATGTTGAAATATATTTAAAACAATCGAGGCGATGAACCCTAAACCAAATCTAATTCTGCTGCACATATCACGATGTTTTGAGTGTTCTGATGGGCAAGTGCCCCGGCATAATCCACTCCTCCATCATTTCTTTATTGTTCAAATATCTTTAAAATGGTTGAGATTCCAACCCTTAAAGCAAATACATTCTTGTGCACAGGACACAGTCCCATGAGCACCAGGTTTTTCTTCGTCATTTCCCCACCCCATTTGACCCTCAAGGTGAAAAACAACATTCCGAAAACTTATTGCACATCGACAGAACATCACCAATCATCTCCCAAAAGATATTTGGCTACTGCATAAAATGGCAGAGTTCTGGGAACAAGGTTTTGGGGATAGAAAAACGTAGTTTTTCAAACCCATTTGGTACCATGGGTGAAAGTAAATATTCTAATGCATTATTGCTCACCTATATGTCGTTCACCAACAATCATCTTCCAAACGATGAATTGGCTACTGCGTAGTATCTGAGAGTTCTGGGAAACACAGGTTTGTTGTGTAAAAAAACCCATCGAATTTACCCCCCCCCCCCCTCCCTTTGGTCCCAGGATGAAAAAGAAAATTCCATAAAACTTATTGCACATCTACAGGACACCATCATTCATCTTCCAAAAGATTATTTTGAAATCTGCAACATTTTATATCCAAATTTAAATTATGTACTTAATGAAAGGTGAAGATAACGAACAAAGATCAATCTCATAACTCCTATAAGCAATACAAAATAGATAGTTGGGCAAATACGGACCCATGGACACACAAGGGGTGGCATCAGGTGCCTAGGAGGAGTAAGCATCCCCTATCGACCGGTCACACCTGCCGTGAGCCCTATATCCTGATCAGGTAAACGGAGTTATCCGTAGTCAAAATCGGTGTACCAAGAACGGCCTAACAATCGGTATAAAGCACGTCAGACAGCATTTGACCCAATGATAGGTTGTATTGACGAACAAATTGTTATAACGACCATATAATTTGCGAAATGCTGACTTCAATTGAGACTGTTGAAATCCCTGTACCATCAACTTGTTTGTCAGTAGCATACCTCGATTTAAAAACTGACCATACGCAGAACAAGTTCTTACGTATCGAATCAATTGTGAGATATAAACACCATATGCAGGTGATAATGGCATATTGCTACATAAATATGGGAAGTTGACGATGTCGTAATATAATGGCACATTTATTTAGTATTTCAAGTTATCAGGCTTTTTCAACTTTTGTCTATTTATCACAATTCCATATTTCTCCTCCTTTACTTTTCTTTGTGTTTTGGACAGGTTATGAACCTCATTGTGGATGATTTTATCGGACATCATCTTCATCAGTGACTATCAAAAAGTTGGGCTCGTTCTGATTGTTTCCACAAAAGAGTGGGAACCAATGAAAATGCGGTTCTATTTATAACAATGCGAAGCAAGAGATTCAAATAAAAACCACATGTATTGATACCTACAGTTATGGCTATTTCAATCGTTTAAGCAATATTGTCATTAGCAAAAAGATTTCCAAAATTGATCTACTATCAATAAACGTAATTAGTGGTGTAAATATTACAACTACGCGTGTTTATCAATACAGCACTTAAGAGATCGCGTCATTTGTATCCATGTACAACATAACAAGATGCCGTCATTTCATTGGGTGTTTTATTTATAGTGGATTGCGTAATGGTCTAATGAGCCCAACTTTTATATAGCGACTGATGTCAAGGGTTAGTGCGAAGTATCGAATCAATAACCCTTGACTTGTGAAGATGATCGGACATCTGACTTAACATTTCCATTTGATTCAAGTAGATATTGAGAGAAACTACATGTAGTTATGTTTCACAAATTTGAAGTTCGTACATCTCTTACCGGTATTTATTCTTGTTACGCTTTGATGGGTTATATTTTTATACGTTATTCTGCTACTGTGGTCATTCCATTTTTCAATTTGTTTGTATCTATATGAAGATTCAGGTTAGATCTTCACGGAAAAGGTGAAGACAACGAACAGTGATCAATCTCATAACACCTATAAAGGTGAAGATAACGAAAAGTGATCAATCTCATAACCCCTATAAAGGTGAAGATAACGAACAGTGATCAATCTCATAACTCTTATAAAGGTGAAGAAAACGAACAGTAATCAATCTCATAACTCCTATAAAGGTAAAGATAACGAACAGTGATCAATCTCATAACACCTATAAAGATGAAGATAACGAACAGTGATCAATCTCATAACTCCTATAAGTTGACGATGGAGAAACTGAAATCATCTTGTTTGTCATAAAGTTTATGTGCTACTTTGCAGTTAGCATTTACATGTATGTTCAATAAAATATCGAAGCACAAAATAGATGTGGAAGACTGTAGTGTTTTATTTCGAGTTCACTGGGATATATCGAATCGACATATGAATGAAAATTATTAATGTTATAAAATGTCGATATATCTAAATGTTGAGTTCAAGTCCACTGCTAGAAATTGTTTCTTCTCATGTTTGGGAATTCCAACAGACTGACTGATTACATACATTTTGAATATATAAGCCATTTGCCACTACAAATGCAATCTTTTCCGATCCAACCGGGATACAACTCTGTGGTGAAAGGTGAAGATAACGAACAGTGATCAATCATTAATATCTCATTCTGGTTCCTGTGTATTTTGGGAGAATGGGCGGTGTGTTCCTAAAAAAAAAAGAAATTGTCTATAGAAATTTGTGGCAATGGGAGACATTTCGGAATTTCTTGAATCATCTGATTCGGTGCTTTCATTGGTGTATGGTTAGAATATCGTAGGTGTGTGGTTGCTTCTTTTTTCGTTTGGGAGCTTGGAAACATTTCCGAATGTCCTGTTCTGTTTTAGGAATAGTCATTAATGGAGGAAGAATGGTAGGTAGAGTTGGAATGGCACCAGGTTTCTTTTTGCAGATGTTCTGTTTTTGTCGCTGTGGTTTTGGTATATTGGTTTGGGTAGACTCAGATGCACTAAAAAATGCCTGATTGGGCGGAATCTGTGCTGCTCGAGTCTGGATTTCTGGCAGCTTACACACAGTTTTCATCCGCTGTGATGAGCAGCTGGCGATGCATTTCTTTTGTGAGATATTTTGTATTTGTGGAAGCCCAACCGCACCACATGTTGTGTTTTCATGCAATTTTGTTGTTAAACCGTTATTTCCGTTGAACCTTTGAGGCCGGATCTGTGGAGCCCCATCTTTGATTTCAGTTCCGCTTTTATCCTCACTTAATGTTTCCTCCGAAATTTTTCTTTAGTTTTTCCTTCACAATCCGTTCTTCAGGCACTCTTATGGGTTCGCTTTTATTTTTCACAATTGGATTCTGCTTCAAAATTATTTGCTAAGATTTTCTGCCATTGACTTTCTTTTGATTTTTCTGATTTTGCTGACGGTAAAATTCCTGAATCCGTTCCTTAAGTTCATGGACTGACAGCATTCCCCATGGTCCTTTAGAAACTAAATCCGACTCTATCCGTTCGTGTACACTTTCAAGTTCACACATTTTCTCATGGAGTTCAAAAAGATTCTGCTCCATGAGCTCTTTGGAATGAACTCCTATACTTTGTTTGTATAACAGATCCCTTTCTAAGTTTTTCTTCATTTGGATGTTCTCATTGCATAGATTGACCCAGAGCCTACAAAAATAAAGAGAGATTTAGTTCATTCTAATTCCAAATTGTAATATTATGTTTTTATTGTTTGATTTGAAATTAACAATATGCAATGATTAGGAATTTTAATTACGGAATTGGAGAAGCCTTTATCCTTATTTCTTTCGATTTGAATCATTTGAACTTGAACTTGACACAAATGTAACAGGAATTACGTTGGTTGAATTCGATAAGATAGAGTTATCGCCCTTTACTTCCGAAATCAGACGTTTGACATATACCCAGTATGTCGATTTGTTTGTTACTTTAAACTAGGGCATCACTTGAATTATGTAAGATAGAATGCGTCGTACTAGTGTGGTGAAATGAAATGACATAGTGAACTAGGATATCGATAAAGGTCAGGGTCATGCATCTATGCTAAAGTTGTCATAATCGAACAAGGCACTGCCGCGCTTAAGGGTATAGTGTTTCAAAAAACAAATCTTGTACTTCACAACTCTTACATTCAATAAATATTTTCGCTGTATAATTTCAAGTCCATAGGTCAGTAATTCGTAAAACAGTTGACAGTACAACAGGTGGGTCACGTGTTAACTTAGCCATTCTACAAAACTTTAACAATTACTGCCACGAAAGTATTTAATGATTGTCTGAACTTAAAATCAATTAAATTTTACGCTTCTTCGTAAACTTGAAACTCTAATGATCTATTCTTAGGAAATACGAGGGGGGGGGGGGGGGGGAATTAAAAATCAACAATGAAATGAGTTTTAAATTACGTTTTCCTTTGCAGTAATATATTTGGGATTGGTCCCTATTCCATTAATCAATATTTCAATTGCATTTTCACTCAAGTTTACGTGTTTTTTAATAACTTGTTGATATCATTTTCTGTACAAATAATCAATTAATATGTAAATCTGATACGTGAAATACACAATTACAATGAAAAATGTAAAAAAAAAATCCGCATGTTTGTTGGTGTCCCTTATTCTTTTGATATGACCGAAACGTCAACGAAATTCCGAGAATATATGCGAGTTATCGAACTTACAATGCACTCTTCATGGAAGAAGGACAGTTTGTCTTGACCTAATCTGGATGGCGCGAGTTTGCAAAGACAGCACAGAAGTTGATGAGGAATATTTGACACGTAAGTATCATTTTTTCATCCGTACCTTAAATAAACATCAGGGGCCCGTTTTACAAAAGGTCGTAAGTCTTAAAATTAGTCGTAAGACATAACTTACGATGTGCGACCGTTTTACAAAAATTTAGGATTTGCGAGTTACGATGAAATTCCGCCTTAAGTCTACGACCGCCCGGGGGCGACCCTATGTCCCAAGTTTTGTCGTAAGTGCTCCATAAAACTTACTATGGTTATTAAAATAATTCAACATGGCTGCATTTCTAATGTTAAATGTTATGAATGAGACTCATAAAAAACATGCGCTACGGGTGTTTCGCGATAGAAATAATCCGCTGGACTATCTCAATGATGTTGAGGTAGTCGAGAGGTATCGTTTGCCCAGGCGGTATCTCTACGAGTTAACAGATTTAGTGCGGGGAGACGTAGAGCATCCTACAAACCGAAGCAAGGCTGTACCAGCTGTTATTCAAGTACGTACCATGATTTATTATTGTCTGCACACATAAAGGCCAGTCCTGCCTCCTTTGTTTACTACAAAGCGTCACTTCCTCTGATGACTTCGTCACACAAAATGTGGTTACGCATTCGTATATTTCCGTCAGTGCGCAGATCAAACAAATGTAGCAGGTGTTTGCCATAGGATCCATTGCAATGTTTGCATATTCCCGCATAGACCATACTTTTTCCAATAATGTTTACTACTTCAATTATTTTTAAAAGAAAGTATGCATGTCATATCAGATCTTATTTCGACACACCCACCCACACGTACTAGTTATGTAGGCCTATTTATATTATACATGTGATGTGTGTTCATACTAGTACATCATATATATGCACGGTGTTATCCAATACCATTTATTAGTATATTTAATCCTTAATCCTTTTCCACGTCCACCCGGCCCCGTCCATAAATTATCAGTTAGACATATTAGTATGTTTGTACATGTATTTCAAATGGAAAAAGGAAATTGTGAGTGAATTAATTGATCTACATCCCCCATTATACCAGTTATTTGTATTTATGAAAAATAAACGGTGTTGCTTTTTTTTTAAAGTGTGATTGAATGAAATCCCCCCCCCCCAACAAGTACCATCATATTGCTTGTAAAAAAAGCCATTAATGAACTGCAAATATTCACCTTTCTTTTTAATCAAAAGTGCTATATATTAGACCACTTGATACAGCCACGTACCTGTAGAATCATGATTCTATATAGCCTAGTCTAGTATATTATGTATATTACAATACACCAAGAATAACTCTTATTTTTAAAATCTAACTTTAAAAATAATCAAGTTAATTCCCTTGATATTGGAAATCTTTAATTAATATTAAGATAATCATGAATATCCTTGTACAGCTTTTGTAAAATACTTATAAATATATCAGTATAGTCAAATTTGTAGTATCGACTAATTGGTTCTTAACTCTATACCTCAAAGTTATCAGACTCTCATAACTACAAAAGTATATTGTAATGATTAATTTCATAGATGAATAAGATTTAAGAATGAAACCAATATATATATATATATATATATATATATATATATATATATATATATTGAGATCAAATAATAAGTCTAATTATTCATATAATATGCGTGTATTAGTACAGATAAGTTATAAGCAATCCGACCCCCCCCCCCCCCCCCTCACCTTATTGATGTAACTCCAATATATTGCATGTGCATTTGTATAGATAGTGTATGTACAAACAAAATGCTTGCTCATAACATACTGTGCAGTAATTAAGAATTGTTTATATGTACATGTATCAAATTGATCAGCTTCAAATAGTTTACATTCTATCAACAGGTTTTGGCTACAGACAGGTGCCTAACTAAGGAGATATTTTATTCTGAATGTGCAGACCTACATGGAATTTCCAAGTCAAGTGTTTGTGTTGCCATGGACAGAGTTTTGGCATCATTCTGTCATCGACTACAGAACATTAAATTTCCTTCAAGTGAGGAGGAAATTCGCCAAACTAAAACAGAATTTTTTAGGAAGGCACAATTTCCTAATGTGCTGGGAGCTGTAGATGGTACCCTAATAAAGATACAGGCCTCATCTGATAATGAACCTAGCTATGTGTGCCGGAAAGGTTTCCATGCCCTTAATGTTCAAGCTGTAGCCGATGCCACACTTAGGTATGAATTAAATTGATATGAATTCAAAAGTCTGTTGCATCTTTATAGGATGATACTGTAACAATTTATGTTTAGGACATATTTCATTTTGAGTTGACAGGTTATCATAACTGTGACTTGTTTAAATTGTTTTCGAATAGATTCACCGATCTGGTTTGCAAGTGGCCTGGAGCTGTTCATGACAGTTTTGTTTTTGAAAATTCCAACTTATACCAGATATTGAGTCATGGTTGCAGTGGATGGCTTCTGGGAGATTCTGGTGTGACACATAAATTATTTACCTGGTATTCAAAATCATACATGATATTAATATAAAGATTTACCCATTTGTTTAGATAATTAGTATCTAATATGAATTAGTTTTTTGTGTTTAGGGTATCCCCTGAAGTCAATTTTCTTTCCTCCCCAGTGCCATTGTGGAAATAAATCGTCAAAGCGTCGGGTTTCGCGCGGTATCTATATGTTCATTTCTACAACTTCACACACTGAAGAGTTCCATATACGACTTGCGACAAAAGAATTTACGATATACGATTACGATACGTTTTGTAAAACGGTCCTACGATCTGTCGTAAGTTCTTCAAATTTATGACTTAAGTTAGAAACATTGGAAGAATATGTTATTTCACCTATAAACAATTTGACATGCTTGCCATTTTCAATGTACGACACCCCAATAACGAAATAACTTTTAAATGTCATTACCGTATAACGGTCATGTACAGTGACATGCTTCTGTTACGGTCTTGATATTAAATAGACACCCCAAATTAAAAAAAATAATTATAATTTATTTTTATAATTAAACACACAGAATATGCATTGCACTATTTCAAATGTTAAAATGAATAATTTATGTAAAATTCAAAATAATAAGAAGAACAGCTAAAACTAAAGAATTGGGTCGTCGAAATGTACATGTTTATTTAATTTATTTTACTTTAACAGAATTCCGGAAGGAGTTAAACAGCGCAGACTTCGCACATGCCAGAGTTGAACGATTGTTCTATTCTGACCTCAGAGAAGTTCACAGTGACGGTTGAGGGACACGTGTATGCGATCTCCATGACGCACTGCTGACATCAAGAGACATACTTAAACTTAGGAGAAAACAGGCAAAGCAATGGTTTTGTCAGGAAAAGAGAGAGCTGCATTGTGGCGCCAACGCCAAAGGGAAGACCCTGTTCTTTATGAGCAGTACAAACAGCAAGAGCGAGAAAGAAACAAGAGAAAAGAAAAAGGGGACAAAAACAGAAGAGGTATGCAAGAAATGTCAGTGAGAAAAAAGGAAGGAGTGGAGAAAAGCACAGACAAACAAACGAAAACGAGACAAGCAACTGAAAGATTGTCTTCCAGTAACACCATCAACCTCACCACCACACGATTTAGCTGCAGTTGTTAATCAACAGGGGAGAGTAAATACGATGCGTAGGAATGGACGGAAGAAAATAAAGAGAGACAGAGCCAAGGCCTACAGAAAGATTGAAAAGCTTAAGGTAAAGCTGTTCCAGCAAACTCGGCTATTACACAAATGGAAAAAGAGATACCAGCGGACAAAAAACAACATTAACTCAGATTTACATAAAAGGGTGGATTTTATAATCAAAAGAGGATAAACAAAGAGAGCTCTGATGGTATATTACTGATAGAACAAGAGGTACTGTGAGCAATGCTCACTAAGAATACCCCCCGTTTACCCCAATCTCCCAAAGGGTGTTGGTAATAGGTATAAACTACCTCTTTTCTCAGTGTAAAAAACAAATGGCATGACAAACCGAACCATATTGCTACTTCGATGTCCAGTGCGCATGGCCTTTGACCTTTTGACCCCAAAATCGATAGGGAACATCTTCATCCCATGGGTCGTCCATATGTATGATATGGTGACTGTAGGTGGAAAGGATAACGCTTTATAGCCCGGTAACCATATTGCTACTTCAATGTCCAGTGCGCTTGACCTTTGACCTTTTGACCCCAAAATCAATAGGGAACATCTTCATCCCATGGGTAATCCATATGTTTGATATGGTGACTGTAGGTGGAAAGGATAATGCTTTAGAGTCTGGAAACCATATTGCTACTTCAATGTCCAGTGCACTTGACCTTTGACCCCAAAATCGATAGGGAACATCTTCATCCCATGGGTAGTCCATATGTATGATATGGTGACTGTAGGTGGAAAGGATAACGCTTTAGAGCCTGGAAACCATATTGCTACTTCGATGTCCAGTGTGCTTGACCTTTGACCTTTTGACCCCAAAATCGATAGGGAACATCTTCATCCCATGGGTAATCCATATGTTTGATATGGTGACGGTAGGTGAAAAGGATAATGCTTTAGAGCCCGGAAACCATTGCGTCTACAGACGGACGGACAACCTGATTCCAGTATACCCCCCCCCCCCCCCACACACACACAACTTGTTGCGGGGGGTATAATTAGAAAACGTTACACAATGGCAAAAAGTAACCAAGAAAAACGCCAAATATCAAGCATTGTCTGTGCATATCGGACCTTGAGACGCTACCGTATGGGTCGGTATGTTCAACGATCTCTGGGGATTTCTGTCCAGAGAAAGAGTCATAGACCAGTCGTTATAAAAATAAACCTCAAACAAATTGCAACAAAAACAAATTTTGTTATAATCAATTAAGTTTGTATTTTTTGACAACATATCAAAAATCGACCGAGCAGTTAATTTAGAAATTAATCAAGAGTATTCCGCATTTTACATGTAACA